>NW_017386072.1:208365-229202 GCF_000237925.1 Schistosoma mansoni
CTGGTAGGTCCTGGGTTCGAATCTCGCGAGTGCAGGATCGTGGATGTACACTGATGGGGAGTCCCATAATAGGACGATTTGGCCGTGCAGTGCTTCCAGGTTTTCTATGTTGGTCTAGCTTCAATTGACTCATACTTTCAACTATGAAAATAATAATAATACGTTAATTGTAGAACTTGACTATTAACTTCAACTAGAATGAAGAAGCTGTTTAGTGGTACTTATTAGTTTTTAAAAGAATTTTCAGTTAGTGTTAGTCCTTCATGGAAAAGATCATTAAAAAAACAAAACAAGAAATGAGTGATCGGCCACAAAAGCACTGATTTCAATAATCATGTTAAGTTCCTTAATGACTAGATTCATTGAAGTTCTAGTGACCGGAAGTTATGAACAATTGAGACAACCAAGTTGGAAGTGAGGTATTTATTTATTTATTTATTTAAACACATAAATATTAGTACAAAGAGGCACCAGATATACATGCGTCGCACAAATCTCATTGGATTTGTGTGAGGGCTGTGATCTAATCCACAAGGCAGTGGAGCATCGTAAGGAGATGCAGTAACATGGTAGCCGGTTACCAACGATTGATTCATACGCCATTTGTTCTCTCAGGATACTGGATCCCATGTGCACCATTGGTTTGGAATCAGGGTTTTCCAACTCCCCTAGATGGACTTTCCGTGTCCTCCAACGCAGTTAAAGCTTCGGACATTCGCTTTTCGTCCTCTCAATTTCGTAAACAACATTAATGCCACAAGAAGGTAGATAATGAGTAGGACTTCCCTGAGAGAGACTATATACGCGTGGTCATGTGAGAGTATTTGGAGATGGAGAGCTGACTCTCCGTACTCTCGGCCGTACCAGGGCATTTGGGAGCGAGGTAGTTAACTATGGATAATTTTTGAATGAAGACTGTGTTACCTGTCAATTGGAGTGCATTTGAAAAAATGTGACCCAAAGGATCCCAACTCATTGACAGAAGAATATCCTAATTTTCAAGATACCTAAAATTTCTCGATTCCATTCATATTAAATAGTGCGCAAGTATTACTGAGTATTACTGATTTTAATGCTGACTCAGTAATTTAGAAATCAAATTCTTGGTGTAAGGTCTGAAGATTTAGGGTTCGACTTTTGGTGGGGTTGTGAATACACCATGCAGAGGAGTCTCATACTAGGACGATAAGGCTGTCCAGTACTTCTTACTTTTTAATGATTGTCTAATCAGATTCAATATGTGATGTGAAACTCTAATTTTAATGGTTTTAATTGTTAAAACCATTCATGTCCTAGTAGTCTTTGACGTATAACCTAATGAAACATAATATTTTCATAGTCGGAAGCATGAGTCAATTGAAGCTAGACCACCATGCCAAACCTGAAAGTAATTGACGGCTGTTTCGTCTTACTGTGGGACTCCTCCTCAGCAGTGCGCATCCACAATCTCGCCTCATGAGATTCAAACATAATATTCCCTACAAAATAATTGTGAATTATGTATTTGAATGTTAAAATTAAGATTCTAACGTTGAAAGGAAACCAAGTATACTCAGATAATAACTCAATTTTTTCATTCGTTTTTTCACTTACAAACATACGAAAGTATGATGACACAAGTCATTTAAGTTAAACGATTCTAAATGAAGTGTTTGTATATCCAATGTACCTAAAAATCTCTTGGCAACTACAAGTCCGTCTTAAATTGTTTTATTATTTTGTATAAAAAAAATTGAAATTCACAAAGATGTTTAATTTTCTTAAGTTTACTTTCATATAGGACGCAATAAGTAAACAATTTAAATATACTAATCAACGGCCATAATCTGGCCCTATATATGTATTCAATTTAATTTTTGAACATTTGAAACGGAAATGAATGATAGCTAGTAGTATAATTCAAGGTGTGTGTTTTGTTTTATTTGGGACTCGTCAGTTGGATGTACCGGCATCACAGAGTTGATGTTCACTCTGGGATTCGGCCCCAGTACCCTTCACTTCAAACAGCATCGCTTTATCTACTTAGTTACTGAGTTCAGAAAGGAACTCGGTTGTAAAATGGGGGGTGAATTTTAGTTTTAATCAACTGATGAGTCTTGGAACATCAATAGGAATATATAAACAACATATATATATCCAAATTAAAATCAGTTCAGAATAATATAAAAGTATACGTAATGTAGTTCAGACGATATCATGTCTCTTGATATTTTAAGCATAAACTAGTATCCTAAACACCTTAATAGGATTCATCATATATTAAATTGCAAAAACATAAGACAATATTGCCTCAAACCTAGTAAAGCGTTATTTTTTATACGAAAGGATATCTACATTGGTTTAAGCGTTATTATTAGTTCATTTTCAAAAGACTGGTTACAATTGTGATACCATAGAAAACTAGGAGGCGATAGGCACTTGTTTAATTCTAGTATATGACTTCTTAACAATACATATATGCATGAACAAATTAATGCTCGAACTCAGGAATTTCAAATCTCACAGAAAGCGCTCAGACATTAGGTTACTTTAAAGAATTTATGATAAAGTTTAACAATCATCCAGTACTTTTGGTAAAAATTGTTTCATTACTGATAAGAATGAACGCTGTTGATTAATACATTCTACAAGAACTTCATAGCACATCTCGAATTAAGTCACTGTTTCGTACACAATTGAAATTTTTATGAAGAGATTTTGTAAGGATAAGATGGATCTGTAAGTGATATTCTTTATTAATTGATCTTATTGTTGTATTCCGAAGAGAATTGTGAATGGTAACTTTTGAGAACTATTTATGGACCAATATGATACGCATATTTCCTATTGTATAATTGTTAGTTAACTTAACTATTTATATTCATGTTCCTGTTATTATGAGCTTTATTTTGACCTATAGACTATTATTATACGATTTACCATTCCTGAGTTATCCCCAGTCTATTGATTACAGTTCCACCTATTCACAGCCACTTTTGGCTAAATCTTGTACAAATGTTATTTTCTATTTTGTGGTACGATGTGGTCAGTTTGATTAGTGTATAAACCCAGTATGTTTGTGAATAATGATTCATATTGCAGTGGCTGTTATTGGTGTTTTGGACTTAACTGGCTGAGCTAGGCAGAAAGCAGGAGTGACAAGTACTCAAGACTGCTCATATAGCTTTTGTGTATTATTGATCCGATCGATAATTTGTTCTTCTCTCATTGGCGGGAATCAGCACGTTCATATATTAAGCTGGACATACACTCAATCGATAAAACAACTGGGCACTCACACGATATAAAGCTTATTTTGTGTACCATTAGAAACTATACAGCATTGAAGAGGTTTTTCGTCCAATCTAATCTTTACACAACTTCATCAAAAATATGTATTTAATTTATTCACTTATGAATAAAGATAGTAAGCAATTTTAGAAAAAAAAAATCAGCACTGTTTGTTACATAACAACTAAGCCTAACTAGTAACCCTAATAAAAATATCCATGCCATGGTAATTTAGTTAGTTACAAGTTCATAATCCATTGTTTTGATGACCTGCAGTTGTTTGTCGATGTGTTTATTTTTTTTAAAGTAACGTTTATTTTAGTAACAATAACTTTTGTAAACATTATTCATCAACTCTTAACAATTTTTTGTTTAATTACAATAATATCGTCATTTATTTATTGAAACACATAAATATTGGTACAAAGAGGCATCAGATATGTATGCACCACACAAATCTCATTTGTTTTGTATGATGAGAGCTGGGATATTGTCCAGGTGCCCAAACTGAAGCAGAAGGTTTTCTGTAGGGGCCACACCCGTAGCCTTTGACCTGAAGGCCTAGTTCACAAGACAGTGGAGTATCGTGAGGAGATGCAGTAACATGGTAGTCGGTGACCAACGATTGATTCATACGTCATTTGTTCCGTCAGGATACTGGAGCCTATGTGGACCATTGGTTTGTAATTAGGGTTTTCTAACTCCCCTAAGTGGACTTTTCGTGTCCACCAACTCGGTTAAAGCGCCAGACATTCACTTTTCGTCCTCTCAATTTCGTAAACAACAGTAATGGCACGAGAATGTAGTTAATGAGTAGGACTTCCCTGACAGAGGCTATATACGCGTGGTCATGTGAGGACATTAGGAGAGGGAGAGCGGACTCTCCTTACTCTCGGCCGTACCAAGACATTTGGGGGCATTAGTAAATTTTAAATTGGAGATTTATAGGCACTATAGTTCGTTAGTTTTATTATAACTGTTATCATTCAAAGATCTTTAAGGGCTTTACACATTTTAATCATAAAATTATTACTACTGACAATTTACACATATTCCCATTAGTTGATCGCATCATTGATTTGTTTTACTTTCATTCAACTACTCTCCTTCTCTCGCTCAATCTCTCATTGTCCGTTGTTTATATCATAGCTGCATCAATGGAAATTGTATGATTGTGCAAAATAATGATGGATAATTGGTTATTCTTTATCTTCTAAACAGAATTATTGCCCCCAAATGCCCTGGTACGGCTGAGTGAGGAAAGTCCACTCTCCCTCTTCAAATGCTCTCACATGGCCACGCGAATATAGCCTCTCTCAGAGAAGTCCTACTCACTACCTACATTCTCGTGGCATTACTGTTGTTTACGAAATTGAGAGGACGAAAAGCGAATGTCCAGCACTTTAACCAGGTTGGTGGACACGGAAAGTCCACCTATGGGAGTTAGAAAACCCTGATTCCAAACCAATGGTGCACATGGGATCCAGTATACTGAGAGAACAAATGGCGTATGAATCAATCATTGGTGACCGATTACCATGTTACTGCATCTCCTCACAATGCTCCACTGCCTTGTGGATCAGATCTTCACATCAAAGGCTCCGAGTGTGGCCCCTACAGAAAACCACCTGTTTCGGTTTGGGGACCCGGGTAGTATCACAGCTCTCACACAAATGAAATGACATTTGAGTGGTGCATATATATCTGGTGTACCTTTGTACCAATATTTATGTGTTTAAATAAATAAATAAATAAACAGAATTACTATGTGCGTTTCACACGGAAAAACATTTAAAAAATGTTTATATATTGATAAAATTTATTACGTCACCTATGAAAAATTTCGATTAGACGAAAAGAAAAATCACTTTATCCAACAATCGATTGTCTGTTGATTTTTGTTAAACAACAGTTTTTTTTCTTTTCATCTAGGGAACTTGATTCATATACAATAATGTATTCCTGCCTATATGTAAATAATGTTCATTCGGAAAAAAAACAACCAGTAAGCATAGAATAATTGTATTTGGTGATAATGAAAGAAAAGCATTGAAAGGATTGCAGTAAAACAATAAAGAATATGATATAATACAGATTTAAAGAGGTAGATTGCAGGTCCGAACCCTCCTCTGTCTATTTCACTCTGAACAGGTAGATAATAATAATAATAGGACTCATGTTTTATATGGTTAAAAATCATGAGTCAATCGAAGCTAGACCACATTGAAAAACCTGGAAGCACTAGACGGTCGTTTCGTCCTATGGTGAGACTCCTCAGCAGTTCGCATACACGATCCCGCCTCACGAGATTCGAACCCAGGATCTACCAGTCTCGCGCACGAGCGCTTAACCGATAGACCAACGGTGTGAATGTCTATCTTCAACCAATCTACGAAGTTGAGCAACCATACGAGAGAACATACGTAGACTTATTGTTAACAAAGTCCAGTCATAAATGTAAGGATGGTTATCACTTTCTAGTTGTTCATATTCGTGAAAGAAGAGTTCGTGCAAATATCTATTTACGATCCGTGCAATAACCCTAGTTAGACTTTAAGTTCCAGCATTCCTCCATATATACCCTTCATCTTGTTTTTATAAACCATATTTTTCAACGTTTGATCCTCTTCTCTATCATTACTAATAAACTATTTAGACGTATTTCTTATTTGTCTTACTAAGTCCTATTACAGTTAATGCACACAAAATAGAGAGAGAAACCCAGTGAGAGAAGAATGGCGAAGTGTTTCTTTTCAACAACATCATTTTCTTAAATTTTACAATTGTATTTATATGTACTTTTACTTATGGTGGTCTAAGCATCACCTACATCATTAAACAAGCTAATCAAATATAATCGAACTATAAGAGACCATAAAAATAGAGAGATGTTGCATGATTGAATACTGATAGTCCAAAGTAGTCGATAATTTTGATGCACTAAATATTAATAATCTACAAAAGAGATGGGTGTTATTTTATTCCATTAAAGTAATTGAAACGATAAGAATTTACTAATTGAAACTTGATATTTATATACAAAATAAATTCACTTAATACTGTTTGTTTGAATCTTCCCATTGATAATAAAGACTGCAACTGGTCAGTCTCTAATTGGCATATGTGCATACTGTGCGTATTGCCTGGATATGGCCTTATTTCACAAGCATGATAAGCAAAGATGGATAGTGGCTAGCAATGGAATCCAGTTTGACAAGTGTTTCGTCCTATTTGGGACTTATCAGCTGGATTTACCTGCATCTCAGAGTTGATGTTCACTCTGGGACAGTACTAATTGAATTTAAACTTCACTCCATTGCACAAGCAAGTGGCTATCAGGACTAAGTAGCCGAATGGATAAGGCGATGCCGTTTGAAGCGGACGGTACTGGGTTCGAGTCCCAGGGTGAACATCAACTCTGTGATGCAGGGGCGTTCAGCTGACGAGTCCGAAATAGGATGAAACGCTTTTCAAACTGGATTCCACTTCTAGCCACTATCCATCTTTGCTTATATACAAAATAGTTATGTTTAATCTCATATTATTCAGTGGTCTTAGTACCTGGTTGGATTCCTACAAATTGTAAGTTTCAATCATGACTATATTCTTCGCTTTCTTCTACGTTTCCCTGAAGTAGATAGTTGTCTCTCTTACATTTCCTTTATAAATTATTGGAATTTCTCATTACAACTAGAAACTATTACATAACTTAAACCTTTGATGATTTTTTAAAATTATTTTACAGAATAAAATAACACCCTTCTGTTTTATGGATTATTGTATTTAATACTTCAAAATGTCCAACTTTATTTGACAAGTTTATTTAATTATGTAACACTCGCCGAGTCCCAAATAAGATGAACTGGATCCCACTGCTAACCACCATCATCTCTACTTATAATGCTTATGTTTTAAGGTAATATCGAGGCAATCCACACAGGATGCACATATGCCAATAAGAAACTGATCAATTGCAGTCCTAAACATCAATGGAAAGATTTAAACAACCAATACAAAAAATATGAATTATATACCGTCAGTTTACAAGTAGTATTTCAGTACTTTGAAATTCGTTTCGAAATTAAAATTTACAACTTAATCTTATTGGCAAATATTTATTTCGGCCACTTCAACTATTCTAGCTATTATAAACAGTCCATTTTTGATCCCATAGTAATTATAAAAAATATAGTTACGCAACATTTCATGGTTTAGCAGTAAGGACCACTTGAACATAAAGCACAATCAATTTGTAGTGGTTTAAAATAATCCATAGGCGGTACTTTGGCTGAATTTCAATCAGTCTTAGTTGATATATATTCATCCTGTGCGGATTGTCTTGATATAGTTATTATGGTACGAATTTATATAGAATAGACCAATTTTGACTATCAATGGCATCTAGGACGTGTGTTTCATCCTATTTCGAACTGATAAGCTTGGTTGATCAAAATTCAGTAGAAATATCTACAACAAGACAGTTCGAACTATCACAAATTATATTGGTACAAGGGGGCACCAGATATATATGCGTCACACAAATCTCATTTGATTTGTGATGGGAGGGATGTGATACTGCCTGGGTGCCCAAACCGAAGTACATGGTTTTCTTAACGGGCCACAACCGGAGCCTTCGACCTAAAGGTCTGATCCACAAGACAATGGAGAAACACAAAGAGATGCAGTCCCATGGTAGTCGGCGACCAACGATTGATTCATACGCCATTTGTTCCGTCAGTATACTGGAGCCTATGTACATCATTGGTTTTGAATCACGGTTTTCCAACTCCCCCTAGGTGGACTCTTCGTGTCCGTCAACCCGGTTAAATCGCCGGACATTCGCTTTTCGTCCTCTCAATTTCGTAAACAACAGTAATGCCATGAGAAGTTAGGTAGTGAGTAAGAGTTCCCTAACAGAGTCTATATACGCGTAGTCATGTGAGAGCATTTGGAGAAGGAGAATGGACTCTCCCCACTCTCGGCCATATCAGGGAATTTGAGGGTATTTAAGCAATGTAGCTGAATAGCCAGATAAGTACTGATCAATAACGATTTAACTTTATTGAATGACAGTTAAATACACTACGCACTGACTGGGCAAACTGATTTATGTGAAACAATATTCAAGTGCGAAATACAATGTTTAAAACTCAAACACTTAATGCCTATATCTAAAGATGTCTTGTAGTAACTTTTAAACACATAATGTCTAACATAACAGACAACAGTATCCTGACTTTATCTTGAAAGATTGAGTGTTAATTAATAAAGATATGTGCAACCAAATACTATTAGTTGGAAACGATCTAATTAAACCCAGGAACGTCGACATGTCATTCCTGCTGAATAATCAATGAGGAAAACTAAAAAAGGAGTTGCCTTTTTAACTTGACAATATATTATAAACAAAGAAAAATCATATTGTTGTAAGATTTTGTTTACATAAGTGAAGTCTTTTGTGAAGGTATCCTTGTTAACCAGTAAAAAAAATGCAATGTAAGCAATAAACATATGACTTAATTGCCAAGTATATAGCATTATGTACACGGTTTTAGAGTTTACAACTCTAGATGGAAGGGCTATTAAGACCACCGAGCTATCTAAACTTAAAGAGGTTGAAGAGCGTTCAAAGCTGTAATCTGTTAGTTTAAAGTCGAGTGTTTTAATTTTTTTTTAAGCTTATTTTACCAATCGACTACTAACCACAAGTGAAATATTGATCAGTATCATGGACTTAAATACTGAATCCATTATTCACGAGAAATATGTCCACGTTGTTACCTGGTTTTCTGTTAAAACAAAGATTTATTCATTAAGTTTACTAATGTCCTTGTCATTATGTAAGTCTATTTATTAACCATATATATACATACACATTTTATTCAGTCATCATTATTCACCCAATAATTATCAAAGAAAAGTGTTAAGTCCCATACTAGGACAAAACGGCCATCCAATGCTTCTAGGTTTTTAATGGTGGATTGACATTGATCGATTCATGATCTGAATAATAGTAACCGTTATTATTCAAAGTAATTAAAAGTTGTTTTGTACATAACGGTTCAAGGGATGTGTTTGTCAAAAGAACTTTTAAACACATGCACAATAAATAAGTTAGAATATATAGTTTTCCCCATTTAACACTGTTTCGTATCAGCATGTGACTCTTCATCACTGTGTCTACACACAGTACTCTGAATTAAATTGAAACGAGGGTCTACAAAACTTTATGGAGAGAACAATAAGATAGATTCATAGTTTGTGATATAGAGTTATCCCGGCTAACATTATAAGTCAGTTATTAGTTCGATCGTTACAAGCTTGGTTGACTACACGAACCACATATTCACAAAGACTACTTAAAAATAAAAACTAATGAATTATTGACATTAAACTTCATATTGTGGTGTGTGCTACTGATATCGACAGATATAAGCAGTATTTGTCATCCCTCGAAAGTGAAATGCATGGCGGCGGAAGGTTAAGAAGATTGAAGAGAAGAGAACGATAACATGTAGTGATTGGTGTGGAAACGAAGAGACAGTCAAATTTGGGACAACTGATTGACATTTTGCAAATGAATTATTTACTGTATGGTTCTCAGATTCTGTAATTTTGTATCGAAATACATTTGGTTGTTCCGCCTGTGTTCTCGTTCACTATAATACTCATCCATTCAGACTTCAATAGATCGACTACTAACTTGGACAACAGAGAGAACTTTGAATAAAAGTAGTAATCATCCTTCAATTTATTAGTTTATACATTTCATAAGGCTCAGTAGATCATTTGCTATTTAGATATTTATCATCAAAATGTTTTATTCTTTGGAGGTAACATTAATTTTAAATCAAATAATATTGGTCAGGGGTTGGGTTCTATTAGTAACTTACGTAACTATTGAATCAATTACACATAATTGGTATTTGAGATGATGATTGATCAATAGATGATAAGTGTCGTCAAATGCCCTGGTACGGCTGAGAGTGGAGAAAGTCCACTCTCACTCTCGAAATGCTCTCACATGGACACACGTATACAGCCTCTGTCATGGAAGTCCTACTCACTACCTACATTCTCGTGGCATCACTGTTGTTCACGAAATTGAAAGGACGAAGAAAGAATGTCCGGTGCTTTAACCGGGTTGGTGGACACGGCGCGCCCTCCTAGGGAGTTGGAAAACCCTGATTACAAACCAATGGTGCACATGAGCTGGTTCCAGTATCCTGAGGGAACAAATGGCATATGAATCAATCGTTGATCACTGGTTACCATGGGATTGCATCTCCTCACGATGCTCCACTGCCTTGTGGATCAGACCGTTAAGTCGAAGGCTCCAGTTGTGGCCCCGACAGAAAACCACCTGCATCAGTTTCGGCATCTGGACAATATCCCAGCCCTCATCATACAAAACAAATGAGATTTGTATGGTGCATACATATCTGGTGCCTCTTTGTACCAACATTTATGTGTTTAAATAAATAAAAGATGATAAGTGTGAACCAACTTGAACTTAGATTATTCAAATAGAATTAGGTTAAAAAGGGCATAATTGGATTCATTAATCGACATAAAAATTCTGTATCTATTTTCGATTCAATAAAAAATATACTTCAGAATAGAAATATACAGATTGTCCAGGTTTCCTTTGAATAACTGTTATATCTAGAACTTACATTTTTCTGGCTATACCGGGTACAACTTGAGCATTTGAACGCTAGGACCCTCCAAGTCGTAAGTCAGAAGGCAGAGAGCTAGTGGGAAGGAATCTTATTCTAAACAGTGTCAAATATGGCACAGAACACTCAGTTATTTATAGTTTTTAGCAAAAATAAAATCATCGTTGCAGTCGTCCAATCCGCGTGCGGTTGTTTTTAGAATTTGTCCAATCGGGAAGCTACACGTTGAGATTCTGGAATGTTCTTTCGAAGGATGATTGGGCAGAATATCTTCAGCTTTTTTAGAGCTTCCTTAAGTTCACCGTGAGTCTTCCTTACAATTACTTAGAAGTGATCGATAGCAGAACAACTAAAATCCTCTATTTGGAATTGTACATCTATGTAATATTAATTGTCGAAAGACATTAATCATCCCAGAGAAATGAAAAATGGTCTAAAATGTTTTCAGCTAATCAGTGACCTTAGTGATTTTAATTAAATTCTAAAAGTTGGTCCAGTTTTGTTTCAATTTATTTGTTTGTATTATTTAGTTAGTCAAATAGAAGCATCGTTACTGAATTCAATGTCACTTCTAAAACTTCAAAGTCACTGAAGATTGAACGAATAAACTTTGATTTCTGTACTTAAGCTAACTTCGAAAGTAAAAAACAGCTACATTTATAATACCTACTTCTTTAAAATTGTTCACATTCTAAATGTTGTAGATTGATGGAAACTATGAAACCTGTTATGAAATCAGTCACAAACGTTCGAAAGACGCTAGATATTGATTCTATTTAATGAAGTTAGACATTAACACCGTTGGATGTCGGCCAGCTCAGTGGTCTATCGGTTAAGTGATCTGGCGCGAGACTAGTAGGTCCTGGGTTCGAATCTCGCGAGTGCGGGATCGTGGATGCGCACTGCTGAGGAGTCCCATAATAAGACGATTTGGCCATTCAGTGCTTCCAGGTTTTCCATGGTGGTCTAGCTTCAATTGACTCATGATTTCAACTATGAAAATAATGTATATTAGTCGATCCACAATAAATAACAAGTTCAAAATTATATATTGTTCAAAATATGGATTGTATACTCTAGTTTAAATTTTAGTTACCTTGTATACATTTCACATTTGGAAAATAGTTTAAAGTGTCAACAGTTTTTTGTCAGGTCTTTACGTTAAAAAGAACTAGGTAGATAACTTTGCCTTATTCAACATTAGCTGCTACCTTGACATGGTGATCGGGCTTGCTTGTCGTGATGATTCAGTCAACCTATATTGCCTGGAACGTTCGCTCTTCTAGGTCTCACCAAGGCAAGTCTGTTGGAGATTGGTAAGAATAGAATAACAAATCTAAGGTCAGAGGGTGGAATCATTCTGACTACTGTACAGTGATGTGACATCAGTAATTTTTTTCCTTGGACAACCAACAAGCAAAAAGTAGCTACTTTCGCGAAACCGAAGGATGAAGTTAGAAATAATCGTCCCTAAAATCGAAAACCTCAGCTTGCTCCACAGATTTATGTCACTGGTGGTAAAGGTTTATAAGTACAGCACTAACAAATCACAAAATGGCTGTGTGACCGGCCTCAAGCAGTTGTTCCTTGGAATCAGTAATCATGTTCCTATATCGTCAAGACCACCTCTAACCCAGTTCACTTTTCAAGTGCCTTAATAAGAAATATCCTTCCACAGTGTAAGCAACCAGGAAGTGACAATTACTATGATACCTCTAAAAGCACTTGAAACCATACTGGCTGACTTACACATTACCTTTCGCATTATCGTATGTACCCATAACAAGTCATGACTAGAGATCTTGTAAAAAAAGCTATTTACCACTTAAGAGCAAGTACACAATTTCAATGAGATTAAACTAAGTATACTGAATAGTTTCCCATGAAATTCAATATTTTCATGACTTGGAAATTACATCACAGATTTTTTTGTGATCAATAAATAGGCAAGAGGTTATGCATCTACCATCTGGTGATAAATACTGATAAGTAATTTTCTACGTGCCTTGTAACATATAAAATAAAACAGATGGAAATAGATATTTAACAAATTGTATCACTTCACATAAAACAAACAAACTATTTACAAGAACTAACAGAAATGCATAAATCTACTTAAGATAAACAATGGAAGATAAATGAAATGTCGGGGGATAGAGTGAGGACAAGGAAAGAAATAGATCAAGAACGTTACAATCAACAGTTAAGACATAGGAAAAGATACAAATAGTTTATGTGTCTGTTAAGGAAACAAATCGGTAAGTTTTTAAATACCTTGAAGTTATATTTAAAAAAGTAATATGGATAGAGAAACTCGAGCCCAGGACCTTCGGTATTGTGCGCTAACGCTTAACCTCTAGATTACTGACTCGGCATCCAACGGTGTTGAAGTCTATCTTCAATCGATTCATGATCTTGAGCAACCCCTCATCTATTGTTTGTGGTATATTGATGAGGAGTCTTATATTAGGACAAAAGGGTCGTCCAGTGCCTCCAGGTTCTCAATGGTGGTCTAGCTTATATCGACTCATGAATTCAATTATTAAAATTACTACAATCTCCACAAATTCCCATTCTGATAATTAAATAATGCTAAACGCAGGTAACCATTAATCTAGAAAAGACTGTTTGTACTTGGTTTCATTCCTTTAACAGTAGATCAGTACTTAACATCTAACTATTACTAGAAGACAACAGACTATATCAAGAATGAAGTGGTAATGCAACGAAAATATTGACCGAGAATTGTGTTATTATTTTAATCAGTCAAATATAAGCAAAGTAAAACTTGCCAAACCTATATAGCGCTCCAAGTTTCCAAATTACACCCTACTGAACAGAAAAGAAATTGTTAAAATGAATACCAGAGTAGGAGTAGAATTCGTAGTATCAATGATAATAATATGACAACCTGCTGAAATATTTAAGCTACCTATTTTCTAGCTGTGTAAATATTACAATAAATCTTTCTGTTCTAAATGTACTTAAACAAAATAATTATGTATCCAAACTGTGTATACTCATTCAGTATCATGATTGACTTATACCCTCTATCGATGTTAACTACGAGAAGTTTCAAACTAAAACACAGCCGTTGTTGACATATTCTTCTCCTTCTCCATACTTTTACAAGCAACTGAAGGCAATTGTGTTGAAAGTATAAAAAATATAGTTAGAGCATCTGAACTGATAGAAATCTTTTGTTATTAAAGATGTGAGGCAAACATTGGAGTTCCAGAGTGAACATCAACTCTGAGATGCAGGTAAATCCAGTTGACGAGTCTCATTGGATTTGTGTGACGAGGGCTGTGATACTGCCCGGGTGCCCAAACCGAAACAGGTGGTTTTCTTAGGGGGCCACACTCGGAGCCTTTGATGTGAAGATCTGATCCACAAGGCAGTGGAGCATCGTGAGGAAATGCAGTTACATGGTAAACGGTGACCAACGATTGATTCATACGCCATTTGTTCACTCAGGATACTGGAGCCAGCTCATGTGCACCATTGGTTTGTAATCAGGGTTTTCCAACTCCCTTAGTTGAACTTTCCGTGTCCACCAACCCGGTTAAATCGCCGGACATTCACTTTTCGTCCTCTGAATTTCGTAAACAACAGTGATGCCACGAGAATGTAGGTAGTGAGTAGGACGTCCCTGGCAGAGCTTACATAAACCAGTTATCCTGGGTAGTATAAATTGAATTTGAAAATACAGATTAACAAATTCCTACTCAGCAATTTGAAGACATCGTATAGTTTCAGTATCCTTTGTTCAGTTTAATATAAAGTATTCTGTATGCACATTGGTAGGAAATTGAAAATACTAAGACATAATAAATTTTTTTCAAGATTTCATGACTTTTCTGTTGACTTCACTTTGTGATGAATACTCTGCTTAAACCTACATAACTCCGACATTGTAGATCGATCACATAAATACATTTTCATCAGACAAATTATGCAACCAAATCATCTTGTGACATTGTATATAGGAAAGATTAGGTAACTAAGGATTTCTTTAGATATACATTATAATGTGCATAAATAATCATGAATCATTCAAGGAATAAAGGATGTAATTCATTGAATCGATAACATATACAGCTCGGTGTATAATTTCATATTTTATACTCAGTCTTATAATACAACACTAATATATACATATAGATATGTAATTTACATTTAAGGATATCTGAAATAAAACATTATTTTCAGATTAACCGGAATAGAAAGAGAGTTTTGAAAAATTATGAATGAATAAACAAATCAGAAGGGGTTTTGTGGAGATTTTAGTAATTTTATAGAGTTGAGATCATGAGTCAATTTAAGCTTAACCACCATAGAAAACCTGGAAGAACTGGACGGCCAAATCGTCCTATTATAGGACTCCTCAATAGTGCGCATCCACGATCCCACCTCACGAGATTCGAACCCAGGACCTATCGGTCTCACGCGCGAGCGCTTAACCACTAGACCACTAAACCGACATCCAACGGTATTAATGTCTAACTTCAACCAATCCACGAAATTGACCAACCACTCACCAATGTCTTCAGTGAGTTGATATCTCCCAACAGACCTGGTTGAGGAGTCCCATAATAGGACGAAACGGCCGTCCAGTGTTTGCAGGTTTTCCATGGTGGTCTAGATTCAATTGACTCATGATCTCAACGCTATGAATAAACAAATACAGAAAAGTGAAGTTGATACTTTGGGTCGAGTGATAAGCGAACGTTATTGGCTAAAATTTGGCTTTCTTTTATAAGGAACAAGATAAACAATTGGTTGATCATGTGGCTTAAATTTCTAAAGGATATATATAGAGAGAGAGACTGAACTAGTCTGTTGTACAAATCTACAGTTTCCAAGATTGTCTATCATATTAAATAATCATCCTCTCTCCAACATGACCATGTGAAGCGTATAATTATATTTATTGGTTATTACACTAAGTTGTGCTTACCAGTTTCTTCCCTCCACAGCTGTTATGATATTTTTCTGTCATTTTTCTATCAGCCATTCAGTCGAACACAACGTAAAACTTAGTATATATGTATATCGGTTCAAGTTGCTATAACCCATTAGTACAGTGAGATCAAATTGTCAAAACAAATATTAGAGTATTGGAGGGAGCAACAATGTTGGTCGTGATAGGAAAGATTAGGTATAAAACATACGATTCGAGAAAATATAAACTAGTGAAATAATGGAAAAAATGTTTGTAAGAAATTTATAAACTTACGATCTAAGGTAAGACAAAACGTGAATGCACTTGTATCATTACGAACGATTTTCAAACATATCATCCAAATTCTCTAATCATTGAATATGGTAATCACATTTCCAAAACTTTCCATCCTTTCACCTATTCATAATAATACTCCTATTTAATACAGTTACATGAATTGACTACTTCTGTATTAGTGAATGTGTGACCAACTTAATTTTACTACGATGGGGGACTTTTGGATGATGTTGAATTTCACAGTTTACATTATGAAATGCTCTTAGTTAGACAGCTATTGAAAATTAGGAAGAAATGGATAGTTATTTCTTTCTAGTATGGGACTTCTCAGCAGTACATAACTAAGAACCGTCCACAGCTGCCAAGGAATCATAGTTACATTTATATAGAATGTAGTAACTTGGATTTAAATGATAACTGACTGACTATTGGATAATGATAATTCACAACAGTCACAAATTATAAAATCCATAAATGTACTAGACTTAAGATTACAATTATTAATATGATCAGTATGGGGTTGGGCGATTGTCGAGTTTTTGATTGGGATCATGAATCGATCAGTGTTAGACAGCCATAGAAAAACTAGAAGCGCAATCCCATACTGATAATCATCATGTGCTCACTAGTGATTAGCTTCCAAAGGTAATTCTCAAAGTTCTAGTGAGAAGCCATGACCAGTGGAGTTAATCCGTGTTGGGCAGAGATAGGTATCTACTTTCAGATAATCGAAAATGGTCGCGCAATCCCATGGATTGATTGAAGGTAGACATTAACACCGTTGGATACCGGCATAATGGTCTAGAGGTTAAGTTTCGCGCGTGAGACCGAAGGTCCTGGGTCCGAATCCCCGTGTGTGGGATCGTAGACGCACATCGCTGAGGAGTCCGATCTTAGTATGGCTGTCCGGTGCTCCCAAGTTTCAATTGGTGGTCTAACATTGATCGATTCATAATCTCAATCAAAAACTTATGAATATGAGCTAAAGTATGTACTACAAAGCTGTTTGAACCAGAGATGGTGAAACCTTTAAAAATCAAACACATTTATCATCAATCTATAATCCTACACTCTATAATGAAAATTTCAAACCAAATAAATAGTTTACTTATCAAACATGGATGTTTCTCAACATTGTTCAACATGTACACCTACATAAATTAGTTTGTTAAGTAACTTCTTTTCTTCTAATTGTTCATAGTTAAGTAGATCAGACAAAGAGATGGAGATAATTTTAAACAAGCAATACAGTAAATGAAGAAGAATATTAACTAGTTTTAAATGCTATGACATAATTTAACTAATTGATTGAATACATTTATTATAGAGAGTCTTTCAATCTGTTTGTGATATTTTTTTCAGTGGATTGATCATCACTGGGATAACACTGAAAATCTAGAAGCGATTGACAGCTGTTTCGTCCAAGTATGGAACTCCTCAGTGATGAATAAGTGATCAAAGAATGCCAAAGTGAAAAAAAAAACCAAGAGAGTGCGACTTAAGCTATCCTGAGGACTTACATGGAAATAGATAAGTAACATAAAACTATTTAGTAATCAATATATATATATATACATAGACTATCTAATAATCATGAATATAGTAATGACTGAGAAAATGTTAACATACATGAAACAGTATAAGTACACAGTAGGATTGACCAAACCAAAACATGACATAAATTTGTAATGTCAATATATGTTAGTCTTCTCATATTGGTAGATGCGTGGCTATTAGGTATCTTATATGTTATAGTCTCTTTTCATATCTTCTTGTCACATGGTAACTGCTTATCTATACTTCCTACTTTCAAGAGTCATTGGAATTATTCTAGGATCTTGAATTCCTTATTGTTTTTATCGTGCTCGTTGGCACTTGTCGGTAAGACGTATATGCAACCATGTGGGAACTGAATTTTATTGTCCGATTCTAACCAGATCTATCTAGTTTCACAGGCTAGCATTTTACCATGGACCAATTAGGTTACTGACTAATTTAATCATTGAGTAGTGAGCGCCGACCACATAACATTTCAACGTAATGCATGGTACGTCAAAGTTACTTAGATTATTGACCACATTGCAACTTGATCCATAGAATTCAATCAACACTAAAGAACTGAATGAATATGGAATTGGTCACTACTCAATATTACAGGTACACCTTACTGACGAATACTAAGTAGCATAAAACCTAGGTAAAATAGGGTTACATTTCAACTACCTCCAATCACCTAATGTACAGATCATTTTACAATGACATATCTGAACAGAGTTATTTGCTTATCGGTCATATATGGGATAGGTAACAGGATTTTATTGATTATTAAGTAATTGTAGGCAACTACATTGAAAGATATATTGTGGACTATTTAAAGAGTGACGACTGTTATTTTCCATAAGGGAATTTGTGTATTGTTCATTCATAATAAGAAATATTAATGATAGAAAATTTCATAGCAAGAAGTTTTATTTCAGTATATAGTAATTAATGTCATGACAAATAATCTTATTGGTTTTGATGGAGTTTTGTTCTCTGAGCTGGATGGTTTGGTCGTGGAGCTTTCATCATCCTTCTGAACGACATCATCAGCACGAACGTCTAATCTTATTGGTTTATCAGTGGATTACTAATATAATAGTAAAAAGTTAATCATTCATTAACAGATAGTTTATTAGTATAATGGAATAATGGACTCGAAGTTCTTATTGATTACAGAATTTGACGTTCATACGCTTCACAACAATATGAGGTTAATATTTATCGCGTACTGTTGTTAACCAATTCAAATTAAAAGACAAGGCATCAAATTCTAACTAAGCGACTACTACATTCGGTCTCTTGTCAAAGTATAAATGTACACTGTTACAAGATGATTATATTGAATATTCTATACTTAAATGACAGAATTAGTTCGTTAAATAAACGTATGCAAACAATTAGTTAATGACTATTTTTGTTATTAGTATTTAAGATTTAATTTTGAGATGGTGGAGAAGATATGTAGCTCAGGTGGGTGACCTTTAAGGTCAATAAGAACCATTCAACATCGAGGTGCACAGGACAAGCTGTGAATCACATGTGGAGAAATTCAAACACTTCACTTCTACCCGAAGTTTGTGCTGATGATGTCGTTCAGAAGGACAATGAAAGCTCCACGAACAAACCATCCAGCTCAGAGAACAAACCTACATCCAAGATTCAGTTTATAGAGCGAACCAACTTTTGAAGCGCTTCATGCTCCTCATAATATGATATGAAAAATACATTGAGTAATGAATAACATATCATAATCACTATGAAAGTATAGCCCATACAAAATTCATAGGTATAGTGTAAATTCTTTACTGGTACTTATTGGATAATGATTGTAATATTAACTATAACTTATAGTATTGAGTCCAATTATCAGTCAATAATACATTTGTGATCACTGTAAACAAAAAAGACCATACACACTAGACCTTGACATAGTTACACAAGATGAACTGATAGTTATTGTCTTTCAATACCGATTCATTTTATGATTCAACATTCACCTTAAGTAAAGAAATAATTAAAGAGTTGATGTATGTAAATTATGTAGGTGAGTTTAGTCCACAAATTTTTTTGATAAAATAAAATGAAATAATGATTGAAACGGCAAATAACTGTGTGACAAAATATAGAGTTTAAACAAAGATGATAGTGGCTATCAGTAGAATGCAGAATGCGCGTTCCGTCTTATTTTGAACTCGTCAGCTGGATGTACCTGCATCTCAGAGTTGATGTTCCACTCCGGAACTCGAACCCAGTACCGTTCGCTTCAAAAGCCATCACGTTGTCCACTTATTCATCTCATCTCCCCTTAAAATCTTTGTGTCCGAAAGCGATATCGAGGCAATCAGCACAGGATGCACATATGCCGATAACAGACTGATTAATTGCAGTCCTAAACTTCAATGGGAAGATTCAAGCAACCGATAAAAAAAATGGAATAAAATACAGAGTTGTTCGTATACAACAGTAGGAATTGAACTAAGTTATGATGATAACTTTGCATAAAGAGAAAAGAACAAGAGTTGGAAAATAACATGGATTCATTTATAATCAGAAGGGGTTTTGTGGAGATTTCAGTATTTCCACGGAAAATCTGGCTTCAATAGACTCATGATTTCAACTATGAAGATTCATTTATATTTCAAGGCTTCTCATTAGCTGTAAACAACCTAAATTTATATAAGTAATATATAACATTATGAAAAAATCTACATACCGTAAGCAGTCAAGTTTTTTTCGAAACAACATAAAAAACAAGGTGACGAAACAACAACAGTTAAGATTGATTTGTATTTTCATAGTTGAAAGCATGAGTCAATTGAAGCTAGACCACCAGGGAAAACCTGGAAGTACTGGACGGCCGGTCTATCGTTTAAGTGCTCTGGTGCGAACTGGCAGGTCCAGTGATAAAATCACGAGAGGATGGATGTGGATGCTCATTTCAGATATATTACAACAATTGCGGAGTTGGGCAGATAGCAAAGAAACAAGGAATTCAGCTGAGATTAAGAAGCCCCGTAATACTGGACTGTGAACCAGCTTTCACGCGACTTTCGTTTTTAAAAGAAGATCCCGAAAAAATGGAACCTATTCTTGGCTCTATAAAT
>NW_017386072.1:229402-282874 GCF_000237925.1 Schistosoma mansoni
ATTGACAAATGGTTAAAAAAATATATTGCTATCTTATAACACATTCCTTTTGTATACAAATACAAGATCGAAAGTGCTTGATGTCAATAGCCTCTACAAAGCGGATCAAAAAGTGGTGTTCGGTGCTTGTTGATTTATTTTAAGAGTTTTTTGTGATGTCCACGTTGTGTTCACCACTAATCCTGATGTACTTTCAAAAGAAACTTGATTCATTACGGTATGCAGAACTTTTAGTAATGACACTACTAATGTAAATTTTAATTGATTGAGGTTGCTAAGAGGTCTTGAAATACAGTCAATTCATATTATTCTGTAAATCTTGTTCTCAACATAATATTTAAATTTATCAAGGGATAAAGGAGTGTGCAACGACAACGCCTGACTAGCCCAATGCTAGAAGTAGGTAAAACTGGATTCGAACCCCAAAGTCGATTGGAATAAACACTAGTTATTAGAAGCCTGAGTAACTACTAGTATCAATGTCATGTAAATTTCAACATCCAAGGGTATTAAAAATGAAACACACAAAATTTAACCCAATTGTCATCTGTTTGAACTGATATAAAAGGGATAGCATAAGTGTTCGTGAATCTGTAGAGCATCTGCTTTTCAATAATTGATATGTGCAATATCTACCACCTTTCTATTTATTTAGAGAGTGTAAGTTGAATATATAAGAGCATAATTTTCATTTGGGGATTTATTTCAACCCCTTTCATATTTTTGACATTTTCCATCCAGAAAGTTGGAATACACTAGTATCATGTTTATAGAGGATATATATGTAGTGAACGATACCTCAGGTGGGGAGTATAAATTTATTATTTAGTGCACAATCACGTAGTGGTTTAGTAACATGTGGAAATCATACATCAAATACATCAGTTATAAATCTTCTTTGAATTATCTCTTACAATCTTCAATATTTTTTCATTCACGTTGTTATCTTGATTGCCGTCACTCTCCTTCTCTCTCATCTTCATTTTAATCCTCTCAACCTTCTACTCTTAGACATTCTACATCCGGTTGGTATTACGTACTACTTATATCAACACAAATAAATAGCATACACCATATAACCTTGAATGATTACAATGAAATCCCCAATAAACGAACGAAAAACTGCTCAGAAATACTAGATATTAAACTTCTATTAAACATTGAAAAAAGTATGGTTATCCTTATTTAATAAACAATCTAGTGAATTTATATTTAAATAAGTCATCCTATACAAAGTTATTAATTAGTGATTAAATCATATTTATTATGAAAGAGTATAACCTACTCAGGCGCGTTTATGAAAAGTTTACGACCTTTCACTGTATCACTTACAAAATTTACAATCAGAGACATCATGATGACTGTTAATATACATTAAAAAGAACGAACATTATTGAGATGTCGATTACAGAACTATTGACATCTAATTGGTGATCACTCAATATTTATCGTCAGGATTGATCAAGAAATAAGAAACGGAAACTTGGTGAAATACTTCGTTCTGAGGAGTCCATATTGTACAAAACATATAATAATAATAATAATAATATTTAATGTGATATTCAACTTATGGGGAAAAAAGGTCAAGATAGAACTATAAATTGATTCCACTATGGATTAGAAATACAATTTCGGGAATAAGAATCTACAATGTAAGTGAGAGAGAGAGAGAGATAGAAAGAGAGAGGAAAACAGATACCAGGTTCAATGTACAACATCATGAATTTATCATCATCATTTATTAATATATTTATCTAAACACATAAATATTGGTACAAAAGGGCACCAGATATATATGCGCAACACAAATCTCCTTTGATTTGTGATGAGGGCTGTGATACTACTCAGGTGCCCAAACTGAAGCAAGTGGTTTTCTGTAGGGGCCACACACGGAGCCTTTGACCTGAAGGTCTAATCCACAAGGCAGTGGAGCATCGTAAGGAGATGCAGTAACATGGTAGCCGGTTACCAACGATTGATTCATACGCCATTTGTTCACTCAGGATACTGGATCCCATGTGCACCATTGGTTTGGAATCAGGGTTTTCCAACTCCCCTAGATGGACTTTCCGTGTCCTCCAACGCAGTTAAAGCTTCGGACATTCGCTTTTCGTCCTCTCAATTTCGTAAACAACAGTAATGCCAGGAGAAGATGGTGAGTAGGACTTCCTTGACAGAGGCTGTATTCGCTTGGCGATGTGAGAGTATTTGGAGAGGGAGAGCGTACTCTCCCCACTCTAAGCCGTAACGAGGCATTTGGGGGCCAACATCGGACGAGAACCGGTGCTTTCAACGTGGTATGGTGGCCGGCTTATTATTATTATTATTATCAGTTTTTATACAACGCAAGAAAATATACAAGTAATCCACTTTGAATGAATTACATTCTTCTAAAATCTATTAAATCTATTCGGAAATCGAATTTTGCATCCAGTGAAGAAAATCAAAACTTCATTCATTGTTTAGTATATGTATGACATATAGTCATTATATTTCATACAGTATATAATAATAGTAATAACAATATGCAAACGAATATAGGACATGTTTACAAAACAGGAATTGAGAGAAAAAAACAGAGAAAAAACAGCGAAAAAGAACAAATAAACCGAGAAACTAAAATGATTTTTTTGATTGGCAGATTAAATATGGATGGAATATGACGTAAAGGATTATTATTTTTCAACCAAAAAAAAGAGGTAGACAAATTGTATCAGTGGGTGTGAATAAATGAATTTTTGTTTTAATTTGAACTTTGCAATATTTATATTTTGAAAATATGTAAATTATTGAACAATTATTAACTTTAATCCATTTGTACATGCTTATACATGCTTTATTTAGATACTATAATACGTGTTAGATGAATGGTGGTTGAAATAATAATAATTCTCATTGTTGCAAGTGTGAGTCAATTGAAGCTAGACCACCATCGAAAACCTGAAAGCACTGGACGGCCGTTTTGTCCTATTGTGGGACTCCCCAGCAGTGCGCATCCACGATCTCGCCTCGTGAGATTCGAACTCAGGACCTACCAGTCTCGCGCCAGAGCACTTAACCATTAGACCACTGAGCTGGCATCTGATGGTGTTTATGTCTAACTGCAACCAATCCAAGAAGTTGAGCGACCGTTCACCAATTGTCTTCATTGAGTTCCAATCTCACAACAGACGTGGCTTGAACTCCACTGGTCACTGCTTCTAACTAGAACTCCAGGGAATACCTCATGGAGCCAGTCACTAGTGAGCATATGATCATTATCAGAAGGGGGCTTTTTGTGGAGACTTTAGTAATCTTATATAGTTGAGATCATGAGTCAATTAAAGCTAGACCACCATGGAGAACCTAGAAGCACTAGACGGCCGTTTCGTTCTATTATGGGACTCCTCAGCAGTACGCATTCACGATCCCGCCCGGCGAGATTCAAACCCAGGACCTATCAGTCTCGTGCACGAACACTTAACCACTAGACCACTGAGCCGGTATCCAACGGTGTTAATGCCGTCAAGCAGTGCTTCCAGGTTTCCCATGGTGGTCAAGCTTCAATTGACTCATGATTTCAGCTATATAAAATTACTAAAATCTCCACAAAAACCTCATTTTAAGTAAAAAAGACTATTAAATTTAGGATTATTATTATTATTTTAATTCAGTTTTAAAGTTTTCAATCTTTTGATTATTAATGATAAAGATTACAACTGCTTATATGTTATTGGTATTAGTCATAATCATTTTGAAGTAAAGTTGAATAATTTCCTGTTATGGAATCCAGATCTCCCGTTTCTTCTTATTTGGGATATGTCAGCTGAATGTACTCAAATCCCAGTTGTTTTCACTCTGAAATAAGACAGTGACTACTTAGACTTAGCAACTATGTGAATAAGGTGCTGGCGTTTAAAAGCGACCTGAAGATCTGATCCACAAAACAGTGGAGCATCGTGAGGAGATGCAATCCCATGGTAGCCGGTGAACATCAATTAAGTCATACGCCATTTGTTCCTTCAGGATACTTGAGCCAGCCCATGTGCATCATTGGTTTGGAATCACGGTTTCCCAACTCCATTAGGTGGAGTCGCCGTGTCCACCAACCGGGTTAAAGCGCCGGACATTCGCTTTTCGTCCTCTCACTTTCGTGAACAACACCCCCGCCACGAGAAGGCAGTGAGTAGGACTTTCCTGACAGAGGCTGTATACGCGTGGCCATGTGAGAGCATTTGGAGTGGGAGAGCGGACCCTCCCCACTCTCGGACGTACCAGGGTATTCAAGGGCAGGTAAAGAGGAATGCGATGTTGAAATACTCCAAAAGAATTAGGAGATCTAATAACTACTTGTAAATGGTCACAGTAATATACCTTTTCTTGGTATGTTTAGATATAATTTTAAAGTACAAGTAACAATTATAGCACATCAGATATGATATGTCGATTCATAAATAGGTCAGGTACTATTTGTGTGATATTTACTGATTAGTTATATTAACATAATCAGTAAGATGATCATCATGACTGGATCATTGATAAAGTTTTAAGTAGATTGGTCTACCGGTTCTCAAGAACTTCCCTTATATGACAAACAAAGGATTAGTAATTAAAACTATACATATGTAATATCACAATGAGTAGAAAAAGTACATTTCGTGGGTCAGTGTCAGAGAACGAATAAATAAATAAATAAAATCGACCCAAATTTAAATAGTACAAAGGAATAGAACAGACAAATTTAGTACAATCAATCAAAAAACAGGTCTGACCGAGTCAATGTCAAATCATTCTAGTCAAGGTAATGATTATGTATATTTGTGTGTATGTGCTAATGGGTATGAAAAGTATGACATTTGTAGTGTGAAAAAGCAGAGTTTGATTTGTATTTGTGATAGGGGTTTGAGATGTGAATAGAATCAAAAATGGTAGTTAGGATAGATGGTCCACACTTGTTGGAAGACAAGGCCTTTTCTATTGAGGGCAACAGGATTTAGTAACAAGTACAAAGCTTCTGCTACTCGCATTTCTGTGTATTTGGAAAAGCCTTTCCGTATTATTTTGATATTTTTAATATCGACATGATGTTTACTGAAGATAGTAGGCACTTCAATCGACCCATGATCTTGCACAACCCTTCGGCAGGCTCGGTAGTCTAAATGTTATGTGTTCGCCCCCGAGACCGAAGGTCCTGAGTTCGAGTCTTCTCGATGCAGGATCGTGGGTGTACATTGCTGATGAGTCTCATACTGGGACGAAACGGCCGTACAGTGCTTCCAGGTTTTAAATGGTGGTAATTAATAGCTTATCTGTTTTTCTATCATAACTCAAATGAACTATCAACTCTAAATTTAACTTAGCAAAACTTGTGGTATGGAAATTTGTTGAATTTCATTGTTCAATGTTAAAAATGAGTCAATGTTATATACTTATACTGTCTAGTTATATGAAATCTTTTCAACGAAGAATTATCTAAGTAACGTAATATATTCGGTATCACGAAAATGTTCTGATGAAGAACAGTGTCAATTCAAAGTAGATATGAAGTGTGATTACTGAAACATTCAAAATAATAAAGGGGACGTCTCAGATACTGAACGGACATCGGATTCAAATGTTCGGGGAGGCCAACGGACCTACGGAGGTCAGCTCGCCAGCTGACTCGATATTCCGACGAGAGGCGTGGCATAGACTGCGACAAAGAAGGTAGCACGGGGAGCAGAACAACTGCAGAATTGACTGTTTAAAGTGAGGACGATTGTAATGTATGCTACTTATGCTGACAAACATAAGTAATATGTATCGGGAACTGGAAGAAGCAGATTGAAATAAAGAGAAGAGGAAGAGAAACAGAACACAATTGAAATAACAACCGAATTGAAAGAATGAAAGAATGTACAGGACAACTGAGGGAAGATGTGAAAATACTGTATTTAATACATGATTTTCGTCTTTTACAAAACCACTGTGTATTGCCTCGATATAGCCTTAACTCACAAGCATTATAAGCAAAGATAGATAGGACTCAGTAGCTGAGTGGATAACGCGATCGCGTTTGAAGAAAAAGGTACTGGGTTCGAGTCCCAGAGTGAACATCAAACCTGAGATGCAGGTACATCCAGCTGATGAGTCCCGAAATAGGACGAAACGCGCGTCCTGGATTCCACTGTTAGCCACTATCAATCGCTAAAATAATAAATTTTCATATTTTAATTTAATAAAATACTATAAATCAGAAACAGGTATTTCTAATGGCGGCTTACTCGAACGTTTCCGCCACGTATTTTCCAGCTGTACAGATGATGATATTAACCCAACTGTTTTATAATTTTATCAGAAGCGGGTTTTTGTGGAGATTTTAGCAATTTAATAGTTGGGTTCACTAGTCAGTTAAAGCTAAACCACCATGGAAAACCTGGAGGCACTGGACGGCCGTTTCGTCCTAGTATGGGACTCCTCAACAGTGTGCACCCACGATCCTGCTCACTGTATTCCAAGTCAGGACCTATCATTCTCGCTTGCGAACTCTCAACCGATAGACCACTGAGTCGGTGTTAATGTCTAACTTTAACCAATCCACGAAATTGCGCCACCATCGATCATTGTCTTCAATGAGTTGCTATCTCACAACAGACCCGGTTGAACTCCACTGGTCATAATGGTGGACAGTGGTGTAATTTTGCGGATTGGTTGAAGTTAGACATTAACTCTATTGGATGCCGGTTAGTGGTCTAGAACCCTCAAGCGAGATCGAGGGTCTTGGGTTCGAATCTCGCGAGGTGGGATCGTGGATGTATACTGTTGAGGAGTCTCATACGGTCATCCAGCGCTGTGTATATCTGTGTGTGTGATGGTGGGTATGAAAACTATGAAATTTTTAGTATGGAGAGGTAGATTTTAATGCTTGCGTGTGAATTGTATGGAAAATGAAAAGTAATATGAATTTGTTTGAACAAGCAGTCCAATTCGTATTAATATTTGTCTTTTTTTTCTCTTAAGGGCATAAGGATGTAACATGATAATGAAACACATTGGCCACTAGCCTCTCTTTTTAGTTGGGAAACCTTTTTTTTATTGGTGTCATATTTTCAATACAGATTTGCTGGTTACTAAAAATGGTAAAATATTGCCAATGCCGACTTTTTAAATTTTCCAGCTCTACAGAATTATTATTAGTAGCCTAAAGTTATTTCATCCACTAGCACACCTAAAGTGCCTATGTTTATTCCCAAAAGAAAACCGTAGAACACATAATAAACAACAAACAAACCAGTTGTCTAGTACTCACTAATACTCACCGAGAGACCTGAAAGGTTCTATGGGATCATAGATACACATTGCTAAGAAACTTCATTATAAGACGAAACAGTTGTACAGTGCTCCCAGCTTTTCAGTACCTAAGCTTAGATTATGATTTAAACTATGGAATTCAACAGCTCCCACAAACTACTCCTCTAAACCATAGATGATTAATGTAGCAGATTTTCACCTCACTTTTTTACATCGTAATGTAACTAAATATTTTGACAAAATATACGAATAAACATAAACAAAACCTGTTTCAATAAGACAAATATAAAGCAAATGAGTCATATGGCATATTTTTCGTACTTGTTCCTTCTGTGAAAAGTGAATCATCGCTGAAATCACACAGTAAACCCATGTAAATTCAAGGGATTATTTTTGTTTATTTAGCTAGACAAAAACAAAATGTCTGTGGATTTCATTTTTTAGGGTGAAAAAAAAGAAATAACTAGCTACGAACATTATTACTACTGTTACTATTATGTAAGATCATGTTATCTACAAAAGAGAAACAAACCATATCTTCAGGATACTAGCAAATGCCCTGAAACGGCTGAGAGTGAGAAAAGTCCGCTCTCCCTCTCCAAATGCTCTCACATCGCCACGCGTATATACAGACCCTGTCAGAGTAGTCCTACTCACTACCTACCTTCTCGTGGCATTACTGTTGTGCACGAAATTGAGAGGACGAAAAACGAATGTCCGAAGCTTTAACCGGGTTAGTAGACACGGCCAGTCTATCTAGGGCAGTTGGAAAACCCTCATTCTAAACCAATGGTGCACATGGGCTGGCTTCAGTATCCTGAGGAAACAAATGAAGTATGAATCAATCGTTGGTCACCAGCTACCGTCGGACTGCATCTCCTCACGATGCTCCATTGCCTTGTGGATGAGATCTTTAGGTCAAAGGCTCTGGGTGTGACCCCGTAAGAAAAGCACGTGTATCAGTTTGGCCACCTTGGCAGTGTCACAGCCCTCACACAAATCAAATGAGATTTGTGCGGTACATATATATGTGGTGCTTTCTTGTACCAATATTTATGTGTTTAAATAAATAAATAAAATGATGTAGAAGATGATGAATTCAGCTATTAAAATGAAGAAATTTACTAAAGACACAATTATCTCCAAAGAATGATTAGTTATGAATTAATGCAAAGTTAAAAATATAAACCACTGACTTTCAACTCTGAGTATTTTGAACATAATATGCTATCTGTAGATGTTATACATTTCAGTCAGTTGTGGAGTTGTGGGTATGAATTGTTGAAATGAAACACTATTAAGCAAAGATGGACAGTTGCAGTCCTAAACATCAAAGGGAAGATACAAACAAACAATACTAAGTGAATTGAAACACTGATAGTTTTCAATAATTTCTCAATTAATGGTTAATCCATGTTGTTAGATAACTTTGGATTAATATACTTAATTACAAACGAAATTTTCACACCCTCATTAAAAAGTTATTTTAATCTTGTGATTTATTCCGTTTGGCTTATTTATTATAATTATTTATTTAAACACATAAATATTGGTACAAGAAAGCACCAGATAAATATGAGCAACACAAATCTCATTTGTTTTGTATGATGAGGGCTGTGATAATGCTCAGGTGCCCAAACTATAGAAGGTGGTTTTCTTAGGGGACCACACACGGAATCTTCGACCTAAAGATCTAATCCACAAGGCAGTGGAGCATCGTGAGGAGATGCAGTCCCATGGTAGTCGGTGACCAACAATTGATTCATACACCATTTTCCCCTCAGGATACTGGAGCCCATCTGCACAATTGGTTTGAAAATCAGGGTTTTCCAACTCGCTTTTCGTCCTCTCAATTTCGCAAACAAGGCAGTGAGTAGGACTTCCCTGACAGAGGCTATATACGCGTGGCCATGTGAGAGTATTTCGAGAGGGAGAGCGGACTTTCATCACTTTTGGCTGTACCAGGGCATTTGGGAACAGTAATTGCTAGTTACAAACTATTTGAGATTATTATAATAAGAACAAAATCTATTGTGAGTTAATTAATACTGGAAATGAAATATAATTTTTTTCAATAATGATTTACAAATCGATAGAACAAAAGGAGAAGGAAGTGGAAAAAAACTTGATGTTTGTCGAAGAATAAAATATACTAAAGGAAATATGTAAATACCCCAACAAAATATGATATTGAAACAGAAAAACTAGCAATTGAAAAGTGATAACAATCAATCATAAGAAAACAACGAATATCTTGGGGAAATATGAATTATGAGAAATTTTTTTGAGGTTATCTTCGCAAATAAGAAATGAACGTATAAAAGATGGAAAAGCATCTACAAAATTTCCCAAAGATATTCTTCGTAAACTGTATCTGATAGGGAGTAAAGTAGAAATAAATGGGGTGTTACGTATGCCTGAACACCAATTACCACGACGTGCTATGCTGACTAGTATTGTCGATGGTTGGAAGAGAGGGGTGGCCAAACCAAAACGTGGCATCAGTGCTTGAAGTCACTAACCTCCAGTCTGAGCCACGTTGGTAGATGCAGATTACTTGGTTGGGGTCCGCGTGACTATCGTAACCAGTGGTTGAAGACTTTGTGTGACATGGCTCAGAATCGATCAAAATGGTGTAGGTGTATACACTCTTTATCTTCCCCTAAACTTTGAGATTAAAATTGCTTCATATCTGTCTTTCGTTCTGTACTATATCATTATATACAACCTTTCTTTTATATATTAACACCACTAAATTAACTACTTTTGTGAATTCAGTTTTCATCTTGTTGTGCTAATGAGGTATGGCGACTTGGCCCGATGTATATGTGTGCTTGGTCCTACGTTGTAGCTGACTGACTGACTAAATTGCGTCACTTAACTTTAAATAGATAGTGAACACAACTTGGATCACGCAAAAGCATTTAAAATAATTGACAGGCAGTGTACATTATTTTTAATCCACTTTTTAAAGATGATTGTCATCAAGAGCTTTCGAACTGATCTTTGTATATACAAAGAAAGTATAACAAAATCTCTCATTATCATGGTAATATAATTATATTATTTTAACGTTGGTCAGTTAAATTAAAACCAAATACACTAATGCCTTTGTAATAAAAATGAATTTTCTTCAAAAAAAAGAACCAATGACCACTACTGGCAACTTTCTCATGAGAACAATCAGTTTCATAAATGAAAAAGGTACTGTTTACTTATTATTTATATCTTTATGCTAACCTATTTGTCTAATTTCTATGCTTTAACCAGAAAGATTACCTAATTTATAGTTTATGAAATTATTTTCCACCAATTTAGGTATAATTTTGTTCCCCTCCCCCCGAAAAAAAATATTTTGTTACAAATTAATCGTTATTTTTTTTTTTAACTTTTTTTCTTCTTTCAAATTGAAAAGATCTAAAAATGTAACATTTCTATTGGAAAGTATCAATAAACAGTTTTTTTTTTCTTTCTACGCAAAAAAAAATATCCCAGAAATCGAATAATGATCAAAAGTTATTTTGTGAAATCATATTCTTTCAAAAGTCAATTGGTGAAATTCACAGGTTAATGTCAATTTGTAGGGTATATTCTATAGACATTTCTTAGACATAAAGATCACTTTGCATAACTATTTGTTGCCTTAAGATTTAAGATAAATTGAAGTCTAAAAATCAATTAAAATATTCACAATTGATTGATCACTGGGTGATGATCAATGTCATACGTGTCAATTCCTTTTTACTGCTGATCAAATGCCATCGATCAAGTTGTAATGTGGTCACTAGTCTGGGTGGCTCGACAATGAGTGCACTATGTTGAGATAAGATGGTGGTTGGAGGTGGTCAACTTCCATCACCTCCGACTACTATCTTATACCAATTAAAATATTGTTTGAAACCTGTATAAATTATTTTCTCAATAATGAACATACTACACTAATCATTACATTGAATAGAAGAAATCAAAATACACTTGATAATAGGACTGTTTAATTTTTTATATAATGAATAATGTGTCTGAGGATGTTGAATATTTTCAGGAGATAAATGAATTAATCCTAAGACATAGCTTTTTTGGTTAGTGCTTATGTAAACTACATAAATACCTTACACACCGATCGTTTCTTAATACTAACGATACTGGTTGGAAATGAATCTTGACTACATGAGTTGGGTGATGTTAATAGATATGACATCAACCAACACTAACAGTTACCATATAGTTTTTTTTATTTAAGTAGTTAACAAATGCTGATAGATGCTCGTTAGCAGTATCTTGTGTGATAATTTCTATGATCAGAAAAGTATTCATTCCCTATGTTATTGTATTCCTTTATAATGTTGTTATGTTGTTTAGTACGAACACAATTTGATGCTCGTACTATATAATGTCCAAATAATAATAAAAAATCAGAACTACAAACTATCAGATGCTCAGTTAGTGATCTAAAGGTTAAGCGCTCACGACAAGTCCTAAAATACTCTGGGCTCGATCCACGGTACAGTCGTGGATGCACGCTGATGATGATAAAACAGCTGTCCAATAATTCTTGATGTTCAATGCTTATCTAACCAAGGTCAGTCCCTGTTGCAAACCATAAAATAACGATAATAGTAAAATTTCTTAATGGTTAAAGTTAGTCGATAAGAAGATTATAAATCTATCATCACCCATGTTCTAAGTGAACTGAAGAACTTAATATACCTTCTTTTTTTCAAGAATACAAACCACATCATCAGAATTAAAGTCAATGATATAACAAGTAAATTATTTGTATCGTAATATTAATCAGATTTATTAAACCATGTTATTATCATTGAAGCTACTGTTATTAGAGGAAAGATTTTTGAGTACATCCTTATCTGAATAGATTAAAAGAATGTATGGTTACGTACTCAACCTGGAATTTCTGCTTTTTTAGGATGTTTCGTGCTTTCTGAAAAATCAGTTGTCCCAACCATCAAGTCAGTATTTCAAAAACACATATAAAACGTTTGCAACATATTAATATCATTCAGAAAATAACTAGTGAAAATTAGGCAATATTAAATGACAGTTTCGTCCCAATTTAGAGTTCTTCATCGGTGAACAACTTGATGTAAATGAAATTATACATAATTTTAATAAATTATAAATTATTATATTCACTTGGTATGATAGCAAGTGGCCATCAGGACTCAGTATCTAGGTGGATAACGTGATGGCGTTTGAAGCAGACGGTACTGGGTTCGAGTCCCAGAGTGGACATCAACTCTGAGATGAAAGGTACATTCAGCCGATGAGTCCCAAATACGACGAAACGCGCGTCAAACTGGATCCCACTACTAGCCCTTATCTATCTTTGCTTATAAACTGTTATAATTAGATTTTGATCATTTTTACCGTGACAGAATAATAAAATAATCAGCATCAAATGACTAATACCATGAATTGTAGATTAAATTTGGTGATCGAACTTTAAAGCAGTTCACTGTTTGTAGAAATCTATTTTGAAACAGCCAACTAAGAATAATCTGTCGAAGATTAACTAAGTATTTTTAAGACTAGTTCGAATAAACTAATTTGATCGATTTGGCATCTATACATGAGTGCGCGTATTATCAACAGTAGAAAAGAAAATATGAATGACAAAAGCATAAAAGTGTAATCTTATTGGTTATTTTGCAAACTAGCTTTTTAGATCTGATCAATTATAGAAAAGCTGCCCAGTAGTTGAGTTATGCTTAATATATAATCAATCATTCATATTTTCATCTAGTCGAAGAGCGGTTCTGATCTCGTTCCATGAGAAAAATGATACACTACACCGTTTCAGTCAGAACGTCGTTATTTTATTAACCAATATTGCTATCATATCACTTCAATTCAATTCAAAACAGCCGTGTCAATCATATATGCATATAGTTCAAGGGATTTCAATTAATTCGTCTAATGGTTAGTAGCCTTTCAAACGTATTCAAAAAAGCATAAAATCACTTTTGCAAGTATCACTGAAAACAGACATCAGTAGATTATCTTATTTCATATTATGTTGGCCATCTGAATTTTCCGATTGATGTTTAGGACGGTAACTGATTAGTCTTTTTTGGTCTGTGTGCAACCTATGAGGATTGCCTCGATATCTCTGGTAATTCACAAGCGTTTTGGGTGGAGATGAGCGGAGGCTAGCAGTATAAACATATTGGGTTCGAGTCCCGGGATGAAAATCAATCCTGGGATCCGGGTACATCCAGCTGACGAATCCTAAATTGTCATAAACTAACTAAGCAACATTAACAAATAGCAAACGACAAATATTGTTAAATAATTATAAATGAGTATGTGTATGTGTTTGTCATAACTTTTGCCCCTGTTAACTAACATGTGACGAAATTGTCAATCAGAATAGCTCTTTATATGACCTCGTTCTAGTGCTAAGCCAATGACACGTCAACCGGCACTAACAGCCTTGCATCAACTCAGAATTCTAATTGGCCTTTCTCTCCTAGCCCTGCTTATTGAGTCCAGAACGCAATCTCAACGATTTCAGTTAATTTTCAACCACGCAAATAAAACAAAACATTGGAGTATCCATAAAATCTTAGAAGCAGAATACTAGTTAAGGAAAAAATCTTATTGGACTGTTGTTCAAGGTTCAGGTGTTTATTAAAAGAGCGGAGTAACGAGGTGGAAAGTAATTAAAACAATTTATGGTTAGTAAGGGTTAATCATGTTGAGAGCTGTTGTCTTGTAGACCCACTGACCCATATCATGTGTCTAATCACAAATCAGAATCCTGATTCTAATTCGGTCTACTGTTTACTTTATAGCTTAACCTATCTGATTTGACCAATCATAGGGCTGACCAGCACTATAAACTTTGAGCAGGCACCCAGGTTCCTATCGGTTCACTGTTCTCTAGCTTCTCTCTATGGCCTACCTTGTGTCCAGAAGTAGTAGCCAGACTCTACTTACATTTCAAACAGACATACCAGACTCACACATAAAATGAAAAATAACAATAATACATAGACAAGCCAAAAAAGGCTGTGAATAGGGGAGGCTTTAGTTAATAGACTAGCAACAAAACAGTAACGGTAAATCGTACAAACGAAATTAATTAGTCTACCGAAAGCTAGTGAAAAATTTGATATACAGTTTGAAAACTAGTTCCAACTTCTACAATATCCGTCCCGTCATAACAAGAGTGAAACATATTACCAATGATGATATTGAATGATCATTACACAATATCATGAACTTGAATGTTTATATATGTGGAATTAATTTTTATTATTAGCTTTTACCCTACGATATTCGATAGTGACTGTTTAATCTCCATTTTTTGTAAATGTCGTTTCTAGCGATGATTCAACTGATTTACTTATAGTAAAAAAAAATGTACCCTTCGGATATTTTCAACACCCCTCCCCACTTTCCAGACTACACAATGCAGTTTTATGAGGATTATATAATTGATCGATATCAATGGTTTAGGCATTCAAAGTGTTAGACGTTTTAGACCGGTATAATGCTAGTACAATTTAGGCAATTGGATATTGTTAGCCACACACAGACAAAAAGCGTGATAAACATATATATTTTTCATAGTTGAAAGCGTGAGTCAGTTGAAGCTAGACCACCATGGAAAACCTGGAAACACTGGACGGACGTTTCGTCCTATTATGGGACTCCTCAGCAGTGCGCATCCACGAACCCGCTCTCGCGAGATTCGAACCCAGGACCTACCATGGTGGTCTAGCTTCAATTGACTCACGCTTTCAACTATGAAAAATACTAAATCTCCACAAAACCCCTTCTGATAAAAAACATATATATGTTAATTCTGGTATAGCTTTAAATATGAAATTTGAATTGAGACACCTTAACTACAGATTAATTGTGCAATTATCGTTATTCTTGACTAGTCTGCTTCATATACATTGCAATATGCGCTAATATTACTTACTATAAACCAAATAAACGGAAAAAGGTGACTATTGTAGCCACTTTATGCGCAAGAAATTAATGGAGTGGAGGACTTGGTTAATCAGTTATAATCAGCGTAAAGTTTGGTACAAATGTGAATCAGCCCAAGCTGGTTTATTACAGTAGCATAGCGTGATGACATAACATGATGATCAGCAAATAATTCGACATAACAAGGGTATCAGTGATAGTAGAAAAATTAAACTTAGAGGATTTGTTTCGAAAAGAAGCAATGAACTTGCAGGATTAAATATATTAAATAAAAGTGAAGCTAAACATATGTAGAGAGATATCAAAAAATGAGTACATCCAGACAAATGCAACTGATTCTGAACTATATAAGCAAACCACCCCAACCACTGACTATTCAGAGTAACCCAATCAGGTAATCTGAATCTACCGATATGGCTCAGCGACTTAACAGTCTGATGGCAAATCTTAGTTTAGGTGCTCCTATATTTCTTTAGCTAGCTTCATTATCTGGTTTTTCAGCTTGAACTAAAAGTGACTGAATGGTTAAGACTGTTAACTTTCACCCATAGGCTTCCTGATTTAAACCTAAAGCTAATTACTTCTGTCTATCCCGCCCAGTAATATATTTGGGTCCTCAAACAAAAATTGTGGCTTAAAATCGACAATATGTATATACACTTAGTTACTCAGATATATTAATTAAAATTGATTCCAATCAATTATTTCGGAGAACTTCATTTCTTTAAAAATAAACACTACAAATTCCTTTTAATTAATCCTAACTCTTCATACAGTTTGCCCTTAGAGTCAAGTCTCAAATTGTGATTTAACTGTCATGAAGCTTTTGCATATTTCATATGAATATCATTATCTTTAGATGAACACAGCATTTGGCCATACGAAACAAATTCTCAACGTTTAATATCTTGAATCTATCCGTTATCAGACAACCAATCCTGACCATGGCTGCTATTTTGACTTGAAACTTGTATATTGTTATGACTCAATCGAGATATATTGGCTGGAATACTGGTTACCCTAGGTCTTAGTGTACGAGGCAGGTCGGTTGAAGAGTGGTAATATTAAAAACTCATTCGTCTTGACAACTATACTGCGGTGTGATGGTAGGAAACCAGCGATTGCAGCTGCGTACCATCTCTACAGCGGAGGGAGGAGTTAGAAAAGGTCAGTCCTAAGATAACGTACCTAGCAGGCAGTAGGACTGGAAATTACGAAGCTAGCACGTCGAAAACTATTCACAAAAAGATTGTATATGAAGACCATCTTTTGAAGTCTGTGGTCACCCCCACACGTCGTCTAAACGACACTCAAACCAGTTCCCCTTTCAGATACTTCAGGGAGGAGGAATATCTCTCCACGATATGGGGAATTAGTATGTGACAACTAACTTCATATATAACAAATAATCAGCAACCTGATCGTATTAACAATTAAGAGTATAACGTGAGCACTGTAATAGTATGAATAATTATAAGTAGTATGTTACATTCGAAGAAGAAGAAGAAATACTGTAGCGGTATATGCTATAATCAAAAAGGAAATTTTAGGCGAACCTACGCTAAATTCCTTATTTACAAGATATGTTGTTCATTACAGCACAGTAAAACAAATAAACCAAGAAAATTATATATTCAAATAAAAGTCACTGTTTTACAATAGTAGAAATTTGATTGACATTCATTGTTAAATAAAAGTTAACAATAAAATTGCTGGAGGTATTCATTTAGGTCACCTATTTGCTATATCCAATATACCATTGTGTTATTTTCTAAATGAGTCTTTTTAACATTAAAATATAACAATGAAACACGTTGAACACAAGCATTTGCTTGTATAGCAAATCAAATGATGAAATAATGAATGATTATGATCTGAAATAGTTATGATATATATTACGTATGTCTATCTAATAACTACCCCGTGTCGGTTTAAAGAAAGTTAGGGTCAGCTAAGCCAAGGAAACACTGACTGTCCAACTGAACCATGTAGGTAGGTGCAGATTACCTGGTTAAGATCTGAACGATTACCGTAACAAATGGTTAGAGAATTTGGGTGATAGAGCTTAAAATTATTCACACTAGCTCAGGCAGATTCATTCTTTGTCCTCCCTTAGATCAGACAACATTCATACCAATAAAAAGATAGATTTTTACCATCAAATCAAAATTATTTGACCACATCATCGTTTTGAATTTCTCAGTTCATAAATATAATGTTGTGATCAACTTAGCTAAAACTAATCACATATGTTTATTAACCAGTGCTCATTTAACCAATTATATAATCATTCACTGGAGAGGTGGCTTAATAGTTAAGGTGTTCTACTTTCAGTCACTAAGTCCCAAGTTAAAACCCTGCTTCACCTATTTCTGCTTGAGCAACTGCATATTATCATCATCCCTCACACTTATGATATAGCTCATACCCGATTATCTGGTGAATAAGTCTTAATAACAATCCTAATTTGTGCTCCCAAACAATTTCTGGATATTTGATTACTATATATTTATAACATTTTATTCACTCATTCTTATTAAAGCTGTATTTGAACCCAGAAGTAGAATCCAAGACTCACATCTTTTTCTATTCCAGACTTATTAGTCAGGAATACCAGAATCTCAGTGTTGATATTTACGCTGAAAGTCAATCCAAGCTACAAACAGCTAACGAGTCTCAAATACGTCGTTCAAATAGTGATAAATACACACCTACGCTTTTTAACACTAGATTTTCGCTACACTAACTTATGACTAACTTAATTCCTTTAGTTACATTGAATGAGGATAGTCATCCTTTTAGGATGTTAAATAACTATAAAATATCCAGTATTCTACAGCATTTTCCCGTCCGTTTGTTGAGTGAGAGTTGTATATAAGAGTATAATTTTCACTGACGATTCCATTTTAATAATCCAAAGCTATCTACATATATCTCCCATAAACATGATACTAGTGTATTCCAACTTTCTGGATGGAAAATGTCAAAAAAACATGAAAGGGGTTGAAATGAAACCCCAAATGAAAATTATGCTCTTATATATTCAACTTACACTCACTAAATAAATAGAAAGATGGTAGATATTGTAGACGTGCTACAAATTCACAAATATGTACCCTATCTTTTTAAATTGATCATATCAATATCAAAATACGAAGAATTGTGAGAGCTGACGATAACTGAATGAAATAAAAAAACCAATTCATGTTATTCTGTTCAAACGTGTTTTGACTTTTGAGTCAATAATATATGGCGCGAAATTCACTCATCCATTTGGCTACAGTTTGGATATTTTAGTTTATATAGTTGAAATCATGTGTCAAATGAAGCTTTACTAAAATCTCCGCAAAACCCCCGTTCTAATTTTAGTTTATATCAGTTCGTGATGAAAACCATAAGTCTAATTCCTAACCTTAACAATCAACTGTAAATCATAATTCTAATTCTTCACACTGGTTTATAAACCCTTATTTGGTCTTAGTTATTAGATGGACACTCTCAGGGTAACCTTAGCGTCGCTCAAAGGTCATCCATAAATAATAGTCTCACCAAGAACACCGTTCAGATAAATATTTTATATTGTTATTACATAATCATCCCGTATATAGCCTCTGTCACGGAAGTCCTAATCACTGCCTACCTTCTTGTGGCATTACTGTTGTTTACGAAATTGAGAGGACAAAAAGCGAATGTCTGGCACTTTAACCGGGTTGGTGGACATGGAAAGTCCATCTAGGGGAGTTGGAAAACCCTGATTCAAAACCAATGATGCACATGGGCTCCAGTATCCTGAGGAAACAAATGGTGTATGAATCAATCGTTGGTTACCGGCCACCATGGGATTGCATCTCCTTACGATGCTCCACTGCCTTGTGGATTAGATCTTTAGGTCAAAGGCTCCGTGTGTGGCTCCCTAAGAAAACCACCTGCTTCGGTTTGGGCACCTGAGCAGTATCATAGCCCTCACACAAATCAAACATTAGACATCAGTAGAATAATATGATTACTTACCATTATTTAATAGTGTATTATTTGTATTCATTTGAACAATATGACAGTTTTTATTCACATTAAAAGTTTGTTTATTCACATCAATTTGTTCATTGAATTCGTCTCTTTCATAATGTGTTGATAAAATGTCAGCTATGTTAAATGTAGGTGAATTATTACATGATGATGATTTGATAGATTCCTTTGGTGATGATGGTATATCCACTGATATACATAAATTAGATGATTTAGATGAATCTAAACTAATTAATGATAATGATTCTGTAGAAGTCAATGGCATATAGAGAGATAGAGAGAGATGAGACAAAATGAACTTTAATAAGGATTAGTTAAAGGAAGACAACATTAAACATCCCTTATGAATGTGATGATACTATTCCAAATAAAGACATCCTATGCTTCAGATGCATAAATGATGAAAGGTTAATATTAGTTAAACTATGATTGTCATTTAGGCTAATAAATTAAATTTGACCCATTATCATTAAAGAATAGTGGATAGACAGTTAAGGCTGTCTGTTTATATTCGGATAGGTCAAATCCACCTACTATATAAATGAATTGAACCAATAGGTAAACTAATTCATAACTAGTCCCAAATATAAACAGGTCTTAGGTTTATTAATGTTTTGAAAAGTCACTAATATGTTAAATTCACTTGATGTTGTTTACTTGAATCTTCCTATTGTTATTTAAGACTGCAATTGATCAGTCTCTTGTTGGCATAGGTGCATCCTGTGCAGACTGTCTCGATATTGCCTGAAGTCACAAGCTTTATAAGCAAAGAAGGATGGTGGCCAAGAGTTGAATCCAGGACGCGCGTTTCGTCCTATTTGGGATGCACCTGCATCACAGAGTTGATGTTCACTCTGGGACTCGAACCCAGTACCGTCCACTTCAAACGTCATCACGTTATCCACTTAGCTACTGAGTCCTTATGGCCACTTGCTTGTGCAATGGGGTGAAGTTTAAATTTACTTGATGTTGTTGCACGAGATCTGATCTGTGTTTCTACTTTCATAACTCAGTTCTAATGCGGAAAACAAATCCACTTCGTAAAGCTTATATTAAATAGACGAGTGTCAAATGATATCGGCTTTTTGGACTATACTTTCTTGCAATAATATTGTAAGTTGGTAAACCTCTCCCAAGTACTCTATATGCAATTGACTTAACCAATCAGCACAGAACAACTAAGCCTAAATTATTTGGTGACATACCAAACCAGCTCAGTGGTCTATCGGTTGAGGGCTTCGGCTCGAGACTGGTAGGTCCTGGGTTCGAATCTCGCGAGAGCGGGTTCGTGGATGCGCACTGCTGAGGAGTCCCATAATAGGACGAAACGGCCGTCCAGTGTGCCCCCAAATGCCCTGGTACGGCCGAGAGTGGGGAGAGTTCGCTCTCCCTCTTCAAATGCTCTCACATGGCCACGCGTATATAGCCTCTGCCAGGGAAGTCCTACTCACTGCATTCTCGCTGCGGGGGTGTTGCTTACGAAAGTAAGAGGACGAAAAGCGAATATCCGGCGCTCTAACCGGGTTGGTAGATACGGAGGGTCCACCTAGGGGAGTTGGAAAACCCTCATTCCAAACCAATGGTGCACATGGGCTCCAGTATCCTGATGGAACGAATGGCGGACGAACCTGTCATTGGTCAACGGCTACCATGTTACTGCATCTCCTCACGATGCTCCACTGCCTTGTGGATCAAACTTTTAGGTCAAAGGCTTGGGGTGTGGCCCCCTAAGGAAACCACCTGCTTCGGTTTGGGCACCCGGGCAGTATCACAGCCCACACACAAATGACATGAAATGACGCACTACACTAACTACACTGCTCTCGTTCCTAATAGAAGAAAGACAATTATTATTATTATTATTATTACCATTATTATTTTTATTACTACCATTATTTACTATGTCGCTTTTTCACTCCCATTATCCCCAATTTGTGTGACCTTACTTTTCAACTTATGCAGCAGCTCGCTCTTGGTGGAAAATCTGTCCTATCTAAACGATCTCCAGTCATTGTCTGGTTGAAAGTGAATGCTTCCACCGATTATGAATACTGAAGCAGTCTTTCTGAAACCACGTACGCCGTTCAAGCTGGCTTCCTTCAACGTTCGCACATTAATGCAGATCAGACAACAGATGGGGCTGGCTATGTCTTTAGAAAGTCTTAATATCGACGTTTGTTGTCTATCCGAGATCCGTATTCAAGACTCTAGTGAAGTACCACAAATTCGCTCTCCATCTGTCGCTTCGAAAAGCTTGTTCCACGTGCGCTTATCCGGGGACCCTGTGGCATCTTCGTCCGGTCTTGCTGGCGTTGGTGTTGCACTAAGCGCTAGAGCTGAGGCAGCATTAATCGATTGGATCCCCATTAACAGTCGGTTATGTGATGTTAGATTAGAAAGTTCCATCAAAGTGAGAAGAAACCGGCGTGAGAAACGGTGTCTTTTCGTCATCTCCACCTATGCCCCGACAGATTGCAGCCCGGATGCAATCAAGGATGAGTTTTACCACCAGTTAACAGTTCTTCTCCAGAAAGTGCGTTCGACAGATATCGTAGTATTAGCCGGAGACTTGAATGCACAGGTCGGGCGTCTAGGCACAGAAGAGAGTCGTTTAGGTGGCCGATGGGGACTTGTTGGTCGCAGGACAGATAACTGGGACCGTTTGCTGCAACTGTGAGCAGAGCACAACCTGTTTCTGGCTAGCACTAACTTCTGGCACAGTCATCGCCGGTGTGCCACCTAGCGTCCTCCCTCTGCATCTCAAGCCTGGACTCAGATTGATCACATCGCGATCAGTTACCGCTGGCGTGGTTGTGTACAAGACTGCCGCTCCTTTTGGAGTACCTATCTGGAGTCTGATTATGCCCTGGTCTGCGCCAATCTCACCTTACTTTTCAGTGGCCGAAGGATTGACCGCCATCAACGGATCGATGTTAGTAAACTGGCTGCAACTTCTGTTGCAAGTAAGTATTGAACAGAGCTAGCTTCTAGGCTAGCTATCATCCCACCGAAAAGTATAGATGGGCATTGGTTGCAGCTTCGTGACTCCATGAAAATGGCGAGTAAAGCCGCTTGTGGCTTCGCGAAACGTCTCGCTTACAAGCACTGGGTTTCTTCTGGCTCCTTACAACTGATGGAAGTCCGTCGGTCTACTCCGGGTGACCGTGAGTTTGACCACAAACGAAGGCTGTTACGTAATGAAATTGGGCAAAGCTTGCGTAAGGACCGAGAAGCCTGGTGGTCGGAGCGTGCTAATGAGATGGAAGCAGCAGCTGCATCTGGTAACTGCCGGGAGCTCTTCCAACTCATTCGAGCCACTGGCAGCAAGAAGTCTGGTGTGAGTGAAACAATCTATGAGGATGATGGGATGCCAATCACTAACACCTGTCGACGTCTTGGACGATGGGCGGAGTTTTTCGAAGGGCAATTCAACTGGCCTGCTGCTCCGGCAACATCAACCAGTTTGTCCTGCCCCCCATGGCCGGTGACGACTGATCCACCAAACGAGGCGGAAGTCCGCAAGGAACTCCAACTCTTGAAACGCTACAAATCACCGGGCCCAGATGACTTAAATCCAGCTCTTTTTAAAGACGGTGGTGACTTTCTGACTAAGGAATTGACTATGTTGTTTACAAGGGTTTGGGAGTCAGAAAGTGTTCCAACATCGTGGAATGAGTCGATAGTCGTCCCTATCTTTAAAAAGGGTTCACGTTGTTCCTGTAATAAATATCGGGGGATAAGTCTACTTCCGATTGCGTCCAAACTATTGGCTTCTATCATACTTCTTAGGTTGTTTAGAACCCGAGAACGATTGACTCGCGAGGAGCAGACTGGTTTTCGTTCTGGTCGAGGATGCATGGATCATATCTTCACCCTCCGCCAAATGTTAGAACACCGTCATACTTATCGCAGGCCAACAATCGTAGTGTTTCTTGATATCAGGGCTGCCTTCGATTCGTTGGACAGGACTGTTCTCTGGGATTGTCTATTGAAGGGTGTGCCTGAGAAGTTCATTAACATCTTAAAGGTCCTGTATACGAATACCTCAGGCAGAGTGAGGGCATACAACCACCTTTCTCCCTTGTTCCATTCGGGCAGTGGGGTTAGGCAGGGTTGCCCAATCTCACCATTCCTCTTCAACTTTGCCATCGACGACATTCTGGAAACAACTCTGATGGACGTAAGTAATGGCGGTGTGGATCTGCTGCCTGGAGAACGACTTCTCGACCTTGAGTATGCGGATGACATTGTCTTACTGTGCGATAATGCCCAAGCCATGCAATCCGCACTTAATCAGTTGGCGATCAGTGTCCATAGGTACGGTATGTGCTTTGTACCTTCGAAGTGCAAAGTACTTCTACAAAACTGGCCGGATTCTAATCCTGTACTCACTCTGGGTGGTGAGCAGATCGAAGTAGTCGAGAAGTTCGTGTATCTAGGTAGCTGCATAAGTGCTGGTGGTGGCGTGAGTGATGAGATTGATTCACGTATATTGAAAGCCAGAGTGGCTTATGCCAATCCGGGCCATCTTTGGCACCTTAGTGATGTTAGTCTGGCTGTAAAAGGTCGGATCTAAAACGCGTCGGTGAGAGCAGTTCTGATCTATGCTTGTGGAACCTGGCATCTCCAAGTTGAGGATGTTAGACGACTCTCTGTGTTTGAGCATTGTTGTCTCCAAAGGATTGCTGACATCCAGTGGTAACACTATGTTAGTAATAAAGAGGTTAGGCATCGTGTGTTCGGGTGCTGAGACGATAATCCAATTGGAGTTACCATCTTGAAACACCGACTTCGGTGGCTTGGATATGTTCTACGAATGTCGTCCCAGAGACTTCTACGTCGTTCGTTATTTGCGGATACTGGGACTGATTGGAAAAAGCGTAGAGGTGGTCGGTGTATGACATGGTGTCATGGTATGAAATAAAGCTGCAAAGGGCTGGCTTCTGTTGGTTCTTCACGACTCCATGGCTGGGGTCCGAGAGATGGTGCAACACAGTGGCTAGAGACGTTATCAGATATGGCTCAGAGTAGAAGCCAGTGGCGATCCTGCTGCAACCTTCTTTTACTTTCTTCATAAAGAGTGGTTCTAACTTTCCTAACTGAAAGAGTCTTCTGGTTGTACATTTCAGTTCGCCTTATCTTTTCATCCCTTCTCTTCCTACTTTCATTATTTTGTGTGGCGCATATGTATCTGGTGCCCTTTTGTACCAATATGTATGTGTTTAAATAAATAAAAAATAAGTCAATTAAACCGTTAGTTAGGCGCAAAACTATTTCACACTCGTTTACCACTTACGTACTACTACCCAATACATTGTGTTAGTTCACCTCTAGTTCAAAATAATGGATATTTTTTTACTTAAATAAGACTGGTACATAGTGTTTGTCATCTCTGGTTAAACATTCTTGATCAGTTAACAAGACAGCTAGATTTATTTTACTCCTATAAGCATTCATCAAGAGTATATATCTGATGCTGTAGGGGCAGTGAAATATCACTGAGCCCTAGCCAAATCATCCGGCAGTTGGGTCACTAAATATAGAACAGATCATCGATCCATGTCAAAGTTAAGGACAAACAACGCATATCAGTTAATCGTATACCATGGACTGACGCATGCGGTGGTGGTCTTGCTATCTTCTCTGTACTTATTCTTACCAATATATTTCCATAATAACGTCCTTTGTGTTATACGGTCTTCAAAGCAGGTATACTACTTTAATACGTCGAAGAGGTAATCCATGTTAGATACTGACAGCGAGGTTTGACTTCGATGTTAGTTGGTTCGTCAAACTGTTCCCGTCTAACTCGAGTAGGCCTCCAATCATTTGACAGTGATCATCAACGTTGATGGTCTACAAAACTTTAACGAAGCTGTCGTTAACTCAATTTATCAAACAGAATTTCTCACTTGGCACCCTGAACAATTTGACAATTTTAACAAACCTACAAACACATATGCACCTACATTATTCGACCTGATGATTTCCACCAGTTCTCTAAATAAATATTTCATTCTTTTTGTTTGTTGCTAAGCCAATTTAGTCATTTAAGGGTGAAATCATACTGTAGCCTGTTGTTTCTTTTTCGCTTAATCTCCTTGTCAATATACCTCAGAGTAATGAAAATAAAACATTTTTATCAAAATACATAGAAACTAAGTATGTTGTTTTTGGAAGCATTTCTCTACTCACATGTTTTATATAATGGCGTTCAAATATTTCCTATAAGATCATCTGATGTAAATGTTACGATGACTTAAAGTAACTAATTTTCAACTTTAATCAGTAAGTAACTACCTCAAAACGAAATAGTTCAACTCAATTGGCCCTGGCTTTCATTATAACATTGGGAATACATCTTAAAGTCAGTCACTAGTGAGGATATGATTATTATCAATGGAAGATGTTCGTAGAAAACTAGTTCATTTTGTAGGTAGCTTTTTTCATGGAATGACTATTAAATATATATATTCGGACACTGGGCAACAGTGATACAATTCAACAGCCTTAAAATACCACACTCAAATAGAGTCGCAACCAGGTGAATTACAGAGTCAAATGTTGACTGTATATAGTATATATAGACCTAAACTTGTCGAAATTTGTTCTTTATAACAAATTATAGCAATAAAACTCGTTAGAAAACCCTACAGTTACATTTACTCAGAGTTTAGAAATGAATTCTCAAGCTCAAGCATGAGAATAAAACTAGACGTTCAGTATATGAAGACAAACAAATCAAGTACAAAATTGAATACGACAAATAAATCAAAACTTAAATAAAAGAGTGAGTTTCATAAGAACGGTTAATGGAGAGCTAAAGATCCTATGCTTTTACTATAACACATTAGAGCCAAAATAAACTAAAGAGTATTAGACATTGATTTGATTTCTAGCAAGATTGTAAATACCCATTCCTATAGAGTAACAAATCGTTACCGAACAACTATGTTAACTTTTCCTGTTTTCCACTGGTTCTTCATAGAAAACCCATTATGAGAACTACATCGTCAGTTTGAAAGAAAGGTTCTTTCATGGATTTTAGAATATGTCTTTTTTGTTAAGAAATATTTCGGGATTAGATGTTATCTTCTAAATCAACATTTATTCTTTGAATTATCGTTGTGACATGTGGTATCCGTAATCTGATACTGATACACGGTATTCTACGGGTTAGCACCCTCAACTGACTACTTCAGCGAGAACACAGTAGTGAACGAAAAAGTGTATTGGACTACCGAATGAAATACACAAATACTCATTCATATATATACCACTCTATCCTTAGGAAATGCACCTGACCTTTGGGTCACTAGTGATTGCCATCGATTGACCTTTTCATTAGGCTACTTCTGATTGACTCCCCATACCACTTATCCCATTCTACTTGATTCATGATTTGTAAAAAAGATGGGAATAAAAGTTGAAGTTTTCTAGTTTTAAACTGATATTGTGAATGAATCATTGTTAGACCACCAATAAAAACATGGAATCATTGGACGACCTTTTCATCATAGTGTGAGACTCCCCAACGGTGCGCATCCACGATCCCACACGTGGGATGAGAACCCAGGACATTCGGTATCACGCGCGAACGCTTAACCTCTAGACCACTGGAACGACATCAAACGGTGTTAATGTCTAACTTCAACCGATCCACGAAATTACGCCACCATCCACCATTGTCTTCAGCGAGTAACTGCTTCCCAACAGACCCGGTTGAACTCCACTGTTCACGACTTCTTACTAGAACTCCAGGAAATTCATCTTGAAGCCAGTCACTAGTGACTACATGATAATTATCAGTAAAGGGTTGTGGAGATTGTTGAGTTAGCTAACAGGATTATTGAAGAATTCTTACAATGGTGACAGTTAGGGTATTTGAATACGTTAAAAGTAATTGTTAAGTTTGTTTTTATTTTTACTAGACAAGGTATGTGAACTTTCCCATCTCTTTATCTAATGTTAAGAAAAACAAATTTTTGTGTGTTGGGATCAACTAAGTACGAAAAATCAACCATCTAGCTCCTAACTCATGGCATAATCATGATTATGATAATAATGAAAAATTGGTCGATGTATAAAGATTCAGTATTTTCATTGACCGGATACTCCAGTAGAAGACACAAATTCTTTACAATTTTACCTGATAACTATTGTGATTATGCAAGTGGACAATGAAAATCACAATGCACAGTGATTCATAGATCTTAATAATCACATAACATTGATATTTTATCATACAAAATTGAGTAATATATTCATCATTGATTATCCATTGAAAGCCTATGAGGAACAGACCGTGGTTTTTTCATAAATTGGCATTCTTCGGTAATTCCTCCTTGAGATCATGAGCACACCAGTGACTTGATTCGAGTTGAGTTCCTAAAATTCTATCAGCGAGTCATTACATGTAAAGTTTATCCAGACTAATAGTATAGTATTCACCACTGACTGTATTGAATGGGCGTCACATTATATCCCAAATTAACTGAACCTGGAAATGTGTGCTATTGGATGTTAGCCCCAGCAGCTTAATGTTTAAGCATTAATCAAGAGTTGGTAATGAAGAACTATTCAAGTTTTTGCTTAACTTTTCTTATATTTTCTTGACTGAAAAACATGTATCATTAAAATGTTGAACGTGTTTCAAACAATTTTAACCCCAAAAATGACTTATTGCTTTACATATCTGTATCATTTTTACTCTGTACAGTATAAGCAAAGATGAATAGTGGCTAGCAGTGAAATCTAGTTTGACGCGCGTTTCGTCCTATTTGGGACTCGTCAGCAGGATGTACCTGCATTTCAGAGGTGATGTTCACTCTAGGACCCGAACGTAGTACCTTTCGCTTCAAACGCCATCGCCTTATCCACTCCGCTACTGAGTCCTGATAGACACTTGCTTGTGCAATGGGATGAAGTTTAAATTCACTTAGTATTACTTGTTTGAATCTTCGAGGTGATACGCACAGTATGCACATATGCCAATAAGAGACTGACCGGTTGTAGTCCTAAACATCAATGGGAAGATTCAAACAAGTAATACTAAGTGAATCTGTACACTGTGTTCATAACGTTTGAAAACATTGAAGAAGTGATTTCTACATAAGTTGGATAATTTACATAATTTAGTTTGTAACAAAAGTTGGTGATACTATATCATTAGAACCTTTCATGAGCATATATACATAAACTTAAGGAATTCACCAACTTTTCAATGATTTAAATGGTCGTCAAATCACCCAATTCAATCTAAATGTATAACAATTTTTAACTCCAATTAACTTGTTATAATGTAACACAATAAAGAATATCAAATCATGTACACATTTTACTTAATTAAACTTCAATCTTTAACAATATACTGAACATATAGATAATGGATAGTAGTGGAATCCAGTTTGACGCGCGTTTCGTCCTATTTGGGACTCATCAGGTACATCCAGGTGACGAGTCCCAAATAGGAGGAAACGCGCGTCAAACTGGATTCCACTCCTACCCATTATCCATCTTTGCTAATAAAGCTTTTGATTTCAGGCAATATCGAGACAGTCCACACAGGATGCACATATACTAACAAGAGACTGATCAATTACAGTCCTAAATAACAATAGGAAGATACAAGTAAAACAACAATAAGTGGATATACTGAATATATGTTTTTGAGATTTTATTCTTCAAAAAACAATCCCGACAATTAACTAATTTTGATTGTAATACAATGTCAAAAAATAAAAAAAAAAGCAACGTAACAATCAATAATTTTTCGCCTACTTCTCGTGCTCCTACTGTCTATTTGTGGTCAATGTAAATAGAAGTGAGTCCTGATTGGTTTTTAATTTATTTCAATAATATGTAGATAAATGTCGATATACCAGTAGACAATATGTTTTGTAGTTAAATGATACATTATAATTAGTACAGTTTTGGTCATTAAATTGTATTTCTTTTTTTCTTTTGTTATTGTTGAAAATAGATAATTATAATTTCATATTGTTGAGATCATCAGTCAATTGAAGCTAGACCACCATGGAAAACCTGGAAGCACTAGACGGTCTTAACACCGTTGCATGCCGGCTCAGTCGTCTGTCGGTTAAGTGCTTGAGCGTGAGACTGCTAGGTCCTGGATTCGAATCTCACGAGGCGGGATCGTGGATGCGCACTGCTGAGGAGTCCCACAACAGGGCAATTTGGCCGTCCAGTGCTTTCAGCTTTTCCATGGTGATCTATCTTCAATTGACTCATGATCTCAACTATATAAAATGTATGGTATTATTAATACACTCTGCTATGTAATACATATATTTAAAAAGATCAAATATATAGTTTTAAAAGTGTTTCCACAACCTTATTTGATCAAACGTTCATAATGTTTTCACATAAATAAAGATTATGAAAACAAGGAGAAATAGTTTACGAAATTGTTTACCACTTAGTAACTAAATACAAACTACTAATCTACTCTTGAAATTCATAAGTTTCTATGGTGAAAAATACTCTGATATTAAGATAATAAATTTTGAGAAAAAACCGGCTTTAAATGATGTAAAACTATTGAATTTGTTTAAATCTATTTCATTCTTTGAACGAACAATTTAAGTGGTCTTTGTACTTATTGACGGAGTATAAGGGATCATTGGCGGCCCGATTAAACATCTGCGTTACCTGTTCCTGTCATTGAGATATTTCAACAAGTTATCTAATTTTGTTTTGTTTTAATACGTCATTATGGCCGTTAATTGCGCAACCTATCTAGGTGCGTTTATGGAAAATGTACAACATTTCTCTGTAAAGGTTACAATAGGCCTGATCAGAGATATTGTGGTTGCTGGCCATATGTAGCGAAACGAACGTACATTATACAGATATCGATTGACTGGACTGGACTGGTGATCATTCAATATTTATCGTCAGGATCGAGGAAGAAGTAAGAAACAGAAACCTGTTGAAATACTTTGTACTGAGAATTCTATATCGTACCAAAGATATAATATTCAATAAAGCTAATAATAATAATAACGAATTCAAGATCATTCTCCGCATCCTTTAAGTTCGTTAGGATAATATAAGGTTATTCAATAGATGCTAAAGATTCATTTAATTTACAAATGCTTATTTCAGATCTAAATCAGCTATAAACAAACGACATGACACATATGTATATCATTCCAAATTGCCACATTTGAAATAAGTACAATGATAGATAACAAGAAAGTGTTGAAAGTAAAATATTAGAATATAGTTTGAGAACAAACAGGTGACAAATGATATAATGATAATTTCAATAGTTGAGATCATGAGTCAATTGAAGCTAGAACACTATGGAAAACATGGAAGCACTGGACGGCCAAAAATCTCCACAAAACTCCTTTAAGATAACTATAAGTCAGTTAGTTTATTTACTACTGCATTGAGAACTGTTGGTTAAATGTTACCATTAATTACTAATTTAGATTTTTAAATGGTGTTTTATTGTTTTCATTTGAAGATCTAGTAGTTCAGTAATTCTGAACGCATCTGCTGATTTACAGTTAAATAACTTTTTTTCATTCAAATGTCTGTAGAAATATTTCAGTTTGCTACTTGAATTCCATAACTCCGCCCGTAGCTCCTCCGGGGGCTACTGCAGGTCCAAAACCCGGATAAAGGAGGAGGGTTGGGCATGGGGTTAGTGACCCCATCCCGTAGAAAACCAGCTCTTTAAAAAACACTCTATCTTGAGCTCCATAATGATTTATCAAAATGGTGATCGTGTTATGATTGGGCTGTTTTTTTATGGTTGCAAAATAAACCGTTATTTGTTAGTTGATCGGTGGAATAAGGCTGAGGTGACTTGATGCAACAAAGAATGGAAGACTACTGATGAAGATCTATCCATGTACCTAACAATGTAGTGTGTTTCATTTTAGATATTCAATAAATAGATAAATTTGAATTTATTGAACTGAGAATACTGATACTAATTAATCAGTAATTTCAGGTAAGTATACAATCTACAAAATCAGTCGATTAGCTGTTTTAACTATAAAAGAAACTGAGTTTAAATTACAGAGTGATGTTTACTTTCCTTTTTCCTAATAATCTCCATCTTACAGAAGGTTACTTTCAGCCCATTGTGATACCTCTGAATATGAGGATAAGTAATCAGGACTTGAATTCAACAAGAAGTGTTAGCTCCTTCAATATTCCAGATAGGCCTTATGAACAAGTACCAACGAGTAAGTCTAAGGATTCTACTGATTGCCTTCAACTGTCTACTTCTAACTTACTACTTATAAATTATATTATTACACAACACTTTGTTTTACTAATGACTAGTAGTTTTATTATCCGACTAGGTATTATTGTTTTATCGTTTAAACTAGAAATTTTTGGGACTCCTCAGCAGTGCGCATCCACAACCTTGCCTCGCGAGATTCGAACCCAGGACCTACCAGTCTCGCGCCAGAACACTTAACCGATAGACCACTGAGTCCCACAATAGGACGAAACGGCCGTCCAATGTTTTCAGGTTTTCCTTGGTGGTCTAGCTTCAATTTACTCATGCTTTCAACTATTAACATCCTAAATCTCCACAAAACCCCTTCTGATTATAAATTTGTGTTTTACTATAATCGAAATAAAACAATGCTTAAATATATAGGGAATTTTGTTTATTTAACCTTTAGTTAACATCTATTTATTATTAATCGACACATAAGTTTATTTTATGGTAAGGTACACATTCTTTGGATTGATGTTGTACATAAAATTGGCAGGTTTATTGGTTGTGACTGATTTGTTTACCCAATTAGAAAATTCATAGACAAGTTGATTAACATAGTTTAATTCATGAGTTAATCTTAGTTAGGCCACCACTGAAAACTTACAAACATTGAACGGCCTTTTCGTCCTGATATGCGACTCCTAAACAGTATGCATCTACGACCAAGAATCCGGAAATTAAAGCCATTTTAGGACGAAACGGTCATCCAGCGCTTCCAGGTTTTTGATTGTGATCTAACTAAGATCAGTTCGTGGCTTACATTATGAAAATTCAACAATCCTCTCAAATCCCTCCACATTAATGAAAATTTAGTTAATGATGTTTTGTGTTATGAAATTGAGGTCAGCTATTTGTGGACAATGTTTTCTAGGATATAAATATGGAATATAAATTCTTCTTCTTTTTCGTTCGATTCTTTTCATCTTCCACTGTTTTCAGTCAAAAATGTCTTGTCAACAAGAATTAGACGCTATCGATGTTGCTAAGAACGACAATCAAATCTTCACATTTAAATTATCTACCTCAGAATGAACATAAAACTATAAACATCATTCATAGATTCGACAGTACTCTGTTGCGTTCTTATGAAATTTCCTCATATAATTGTTTTTTAGAATGAATTGATAGTTAAATATTTTCATTTAGGAAGAGCAGCAATCATGACACTAAATGCATTACTTCAGTAAAACTTAATCTATAAGCAACGATGGATAGTACCTAGCAGTGGAATCCAGTTTGACGTGCATGAACATCAACTCTGAGAAGCAGGTACATCCAGCTGACGAGTCCCAAATACGACAAAACGCGCGTCAAACTGGATTCCACTGCTACCCACTATCCATCTTTGCATATAATGCTTGTGAATTAAGGCTATATCGAGGCAATACGCACAGCATGCACATATGCCAATTAGAGACTGACCAGTTGCAGTCCTAAACATCAATGGGAAGATTCAAACAAACAATACTAAGTGAATTTAAACGTCATCTATGTTGGACAAGTTTAAAATATGAAGGTGAAAAGATGACTTATATCTAATAATTAATAACTTCATGAAACTAAGAATAATTTGTTATATTTTATCTATCTGTAATCATTGGAAGGTTTACTGATGTATTGGATGAATTATAGTATAAACTTAATTCTAGTCTTAGTTATGTATCTTAAGAGTTTGATACCTTTCACAAAACTAAAAGATTTTCATCCTATTTTTTATTATCCCACAAAGTAGAATATACAGTGACACTGAACAACAATGGCAATGTAATTAACAGTAACTATTATTGTTTCAATCAATATACTGGTCATGGTGTGGTTTGGGTTACTGATATCCATACAAGTAGTATATGGTGATGGTCGGGCATTGAATGTATTTCAGTAGAAAATCGATAAGGAGAGAACGGGAACGGCACGCAATAGGTACGCAAATAAATGAACAATTATAGTCGGAGACTATGGATGGATATTTGCAGAAGAAACAATCAAATTGAGACCATTGATTGTTATTTTGCAAATTAACTGTTCACTATATGGTTCTCATATTTTAATGAGATATTCTGTAATGTGGTGCTACAATGCATTCGATTGTTCCCACCTATGTTCTTGTTCACTACAATGGTAACATTGCTTTTTAGAAAGAAAATGTTATTTATCTAATAATTAATTAGATATAAAAAAAAACAAAATCTATTAACAAGATTCTATTACCCTAAATTTACCATTTTAAACTTCTAAATCAATATTTTCGTCACAAACGACAATTGTGTTGTTCATGTATCTTACATATAGATAAAATCGGTTGATCATTGAATTGAGTTGGTCGTTTTCTAGTTTTGTCATGAAAAAGTCTGTTATAATTGGATCTAATGGAGACCTCATTGCAATGCCACCTATACGTAAGATACATGGATGACACATTTGTCGTTTGTGATGATAATATTGATTTAAAGGATATCTTACACTCCTTTAACTTATTTTAAACCTGTATTCAAATTTGTCATGAATAAGGAATAGTAGGTCCTCGGTTCGAATCTCGCGAGATGGGATCGTGGATGCGTACTGCTGAGGAGTCCCACAATAGGACGATTTGGCCGTCAAGAAGTGCTTCCAGGTTTTCCATAGTGGTCTAGCTTCAATTGACTCATGATTTCAACTATGAAAAAGAACTCTTCAATAGAGTAAGACTTAAATAGACATCTACCCATTTATAAAATAAAACTTATCGTTTTTAATTATTTCATTAAGCTTTACTTGTTCAGTATAAAACTTTATTAAATCATAAAAGTATTTATATGAATTGATAATACTAATAATAAACATTAAGTAATATGCATTTTCAGGAGGGGGTTTTGTGGAGATTTTAGTAATTTTATGTAGTTGAGATCATGAGTCAATTGAAGCTAGACGACTATGGATAACCTGGTAGCACTGGACGGCCAAATCGTCCTAGTGATTGACTCCATGAGGTATCTCCTGGAGTTCTAGTTAGAAGCAGCAGGCAGTGGAGTTCAACTACGTCTGTTGTGAGATATCAACTCACTGAAGACATTGGAGAATGGTTGCTCAATTTCGTGGATCGGTTGAAGTTAGACGTTTACACCGTTGGATGCTGGCTGGCTCAGTGGTCTAGTGATTAAGTGCTCGCGCGCGAGACGAGATTACGGATGCACAATGTTGAGGAATCCCACAATAGGACGAAACAGCTGTGCATTGCTTCCAGGTTTTCCATGATGGTCTAGCTTCAAATGACTCATGATATCAACTACATAATATACATTTGAAAATTTTATCATAATTTAAAAGTACAAATATGATGTAAGAATATCATTCTGATTATATGGTATTCATTTATATTGAATAATTAATGATCTAAATTTCTATGAAAAAAAAGAAAAAAACTAGTAAAGTAATTCATACATTTTTAAGGACACCTAATGTACTTTTAAAAAAAACGTACAAATCTACTCAAATAAGCTAAGCAATTCAATGTATAAATATATCAGGAAAAGACGACCAGTGTAGTAGCAGTCTCAGCAGTAGTAGGTCTCAACATACATAAAGGGAAAAGCAAGATTCTCCGATACAATGCGACATGCACCAATCAAATCAAACGTCACGGAGAAGCATTGGATGATGTGAAAACATTTACATATCTGGGTAGCATCGTCGATGAACACAGTGGATCTGATGTAGATGTGAAGACGCGGATTGGCAAAGTAAGAACAGCATATTTACAAGAAGAAGAACATCTCGAACTCAAAACAATTTTCAACCAACACAAAGATCAGAACTTTCAATACAAATGTCAAGACAGTTCTACTGTACGGGGTGGAAACGTGGAGAACTACGAAAGCCATCATCCAGAAGATACAAGTGTTTATTCACAGTTGTCTACGCAAGATACTTAGGATCCGTTGGCCAGACACTATCAGCAACAACCTACTATGGAGAGAGCAAACCAGATTCTATCCAGTGGAGGAAGAAATCAGGAAGAGGCGCTGGAAGTGGATAGGACACACATTGAGGAAAGCACCCAACTACATCACAAGGCAATCTCTCACATGGAATCCTGAAGGTCAAAGGAAAAGAGGAAGACCAAAGAACACATTACGACGGGAAATAGAGACAGACAAGAGAAGAACGAAGAACAACTGGATAGAACTAGAAAGGAAGACCAAGGACAGAGTGGGTTGGAGAATGCTGGTCGTCGGCCTATGCTCAATTGGGAGTAACAGGCGTAAGCTATATATATATTCTACTACTCAACTGCTTCTTGATACAAGATTTTCTTTTTCATTGAAAAAGTATAGAGAAAGTTTTTTTGGAATAACTAATAGAGAATTTTGTTTTAGTTAATAAATTTTAGTAATTGTATTCATGAGTCAATATAAACTAGACCACCATGGTAGGATGAAATAGCCATCCAATGCTTCCAGGTTTTCAATAATAGTCTAGATTATATCGACTTATGAATTTTAGTTTAGTGAATAAATTTTAAATGACAAAAAACAAGTTGAATTAATTCCATTGAATAACAGTTAAGTTATCTTATTATTTTTAATATTTTATAGTTAAGATCATGAGTCGATTGAAGCTAGACTACCAACCATAGACTAATCCACGAAGTTGAGTAACTATTTCACCAATGTCTTCAGTAAGTTGATATCTTCCAACAGACCTGGTTGAACTCCACTGGTTACTGCTTCTCACTAGAACTCCAAGAAATACCTCATGGTGCCGTGGAATCATGGATGCGCACTGTTGAGGAGTCCCACAATAGGACGATTTGGCCGTCCAGTGCTTTCAGGTTTTCCATGGTAGTCTAGCTTCAATCGACTCATTATCTTAACTATAAAATTACTAAAATCTCCACAAAACTCCCCTTGTGATATTTATTATTCTTAAAATTTCGTGAAGATTGTTCCGTCATGTTAAAGGATAACTGAAACTAGATCAATGGTTATCTTTGGTTTTTCTTTTTACTATATCCCGAAGAGAATTGTGAATGGTAACTTTTGAGAACTATTTATGGACCAATATGATGCGCATATTTCCTATTGTATAATTGTTAAGTAACTTAACTATTCATATTCATGTTCCTTTTATTATAAGCCTTATCATGACCCATAGATTATTACTGTACGATTTACCATTCCTGAGTTATACCCAGTCTATTAATTACTGTTCCCCATATTCACGGTCACATTTAGCTGAATCTTGTACAAATGTTATTTTCTACTCTATTGGTATGATGCGATCTCTTTGATTGGTATATAAATTCAATATGTGTGAAATATAATGATTCACATTGCAGAGGCTGTTATTGGTGTTCTGGAGTTAACTGGCTGGGTTAAGCAGATAGCAAGACCGACAAATGCTCTCGACTGCTCGTTAGGGTTTCGTGTGTCATTGGTCCGATCAATAAATCACTGTATTCTAATTGACAGCATCGTCACGTCATATATAAACAGGGCACTCAGGCACTCAAGTTATAACACTTTTTGCAAAGTTTCGATAGTGCATAGCCATGATCAAGTTAAAGATGAAAATTTAAAAATTTAAAGTTCAACAACTAGCATTTTACATTCAGATAAATAAAGTCAGAATCCAATGAATCATATTTGACAATTCAGTTAGTTTCTCGATATTACATAACTATCTATAAAGAGCGATTGACAATATGTATGTCTTTTCTTAAATAATTAAACTGGAGCGATAAGAACTTATCATTAAAAATTCGAAATTTCTTCTCGAAGCAGATCACTAGTGATGTGATCAATATTAATTGTGGTATAGATACGAATGCTCACTGAAGATGGGTCTCAAAATAAAATTGAACTGCTATCCAGTTCTCCTCATGTTTTTTTTAGTGATTTTTAGCTCAAATCAATTTGTAGTGTACATTCTCTTCAAGCTATTCAATCTATCAGGAATTGATTTTATGAAGACCTATCTATTTATCATTCAGTTATTTCAGTATTTTGTATCTGCATTCAAACTCATGAAGATTGACAGTGTTTTTTTTATTCAAAGGACTACTGAAGTGGGAGATAATGAAATGACTTTGCTGAATGGGATTATAAACTTTTGATGAATTATAGTTGACATCCCAGAGCATAATCTCGTTCTCTTCGTTAATTTATGCTACTGAACGATTTCTCTAAATCTTTCAAATATCTTAGACAGTGAACATCATTTTATGCCTTATCTATCACTTAATAAAATATCAATTACGCTTCCATTGGTTTCTACTTAATATTCATGCTAAGATCTACTCACTAGTCTTGAGGATAGTCAGTAAATTAAATAAATAATTATATTTCTGTATTACATTTTAAACAAGCAAAGGATTTAGATCGAACAAAATAAACTACCATAGTGATGTAAACAAAATCTAGTTATTTGTTTCATTGGTCAAATATTCCGATATCGTCGTTGCTTTATGATTAGAGATGCTTGTTTAAGACAGAAATCATTTAAATTGCACTAATACTAACTTTTACGAAATCACTAATGTTCATTTCTATTTCTTCTTGATTATTATTATTACAGAGGGTTCCCAGAGTGAACATCAACTCTGAAATGCAGGTACATCCAACTGACGAGTCCCAAATAGGAGGAAACGCGTGTCAAACTGGATTCCACTGCTAGCCACTATTCATCTTTGCTTATAATGCTTGTGAATTAAGGCAATATATCGAGGCAATACGCATAGTATGCACATATGGCAATAAATGACTGACCAGTTGCAGTCGTAAGCATCAATGGGAACATTCAAACAAACAATACTAAGGGAATTCATTACAGAGGATTGTTCAAACATTTCTGCCATGTATTTTCCGACCATACAGATGATGATGATATTAACTTGTTTTATATTTGCTTAAATTGAATAATTATGATTGCTAACTACTGTGTGCACTCATGAAATGTAATACAAAACACTACGAATTATTGTAACACTAACTACTGGAATATTCAAACACGAACACACCACCTTTTAGCATATTATCCATTGACAAAATGAAAAAACAAATATATTGGAATTCAAGCACTTTATATATGATGGATAGGAAAATAGTTGTAGAAAGTTTTGTTGAATGAGCGTGTGTGGAAGATTCTAACTGTTAGAAACAGTAAAATATGTTTTGAATAATTACAATTTTAATAGGTGCTCGATCTTAAGTTGTAGCTAACTGACTGACTATTATATCAGGTGAACTGATGCTCCAAGGTGGATTCGGTCCTTTGTCACCCGGCTTCATAGTCAGAGACGTTACCACTGAGCTAACCGGGTCGCCACTTTACATCCCAACACAATACACGCCATGTCGAGTCACCCAGACTAATGAACGTATTGTAACTTAGTCGATAGAATCCCATTTTCCCTAAGAAGTACGTGGCATACATGATATTGGTCACTACCCAGTGTTAGTTATTTTCTATATGCATCAGCATATATTATTTTTCCAGTATTGATCACTTCAAACACTGAAGAATTATTATCATGACTAGTGAAATATGATAATCATCAAATGTCAAACTGATTTAAATTATTAGATATCTAATTGTATTTTCATAGTTGAAATCATGAGTCAATTGAAGCTAGACTACCATAGAAAACCTGGAAGCACTGGACGGCCAGATCGTCCTATTGTGGGACTCCTCAGCAGTGCGCACACATGCTCTCGCCTCGTGAGATTCGAACCCAGGACCTACCAGTCTCGCGTCAAAGCACTTAACAGATAGACCACTGAACCAGTATCCAACGGTGTTAATGTCGAACTTCAAACAATTTTAGAAAATTTTACTTCACTGAAACTATAAGTTAGTGAGATAAACCTTTGGTCCTTCTAAATGACATTTTGATAATTCATTTTTCTCAATACACACTTAATCATTAATCAATCCTTTTGTCTCCTTTACCTAATTCTTAATTTATACATTTGTCTTTTATAATCCATATGAACGCATTTTTGAAAAAAATAATAACTATGGCAACATTTATCTTATTGCAAATTAGGTTCACGTGACTGATTATTATTATTACTGCTTCAGTAAAACTGACATAACATTGCCTCCGATATGTATTTTATTCACGTGATTCAGTACCTTACAACGAATTTTCTTACCCCTTTTTAAAGTGACCTTTCAATTTTGTAAATCACGTGTTAGACGTATTTGAGCTAAAAAATAATGCGAAATTACACTATTTTAACTCATAACATTGTCTCACTCACTAATTTATATATGCCGTATGTATTGTGGTATGGGTTACTTAAATCTACATAAGTAGTATATGGTGATGGTCTGGCATAGAATGTATTTTGGCAGAAGATCGATAAGAAACGAACAGGAACCAAACGCGATCGGTATGAAAATGCATGAACAATGAAATCAAAGAAGATGGACTGATATTTGTGGAATGAACAGTGAAGATTGAGACAATTTATTGTTATTTTGTAAATTAACTATTTACTGTATGGTTATCAGATTTTAGTCAAATAGTCTGTAATTTGTGCATAAATACATTCGATTGTCCACGCCCGTGTTCTCGTCCACTACACTATGACTATTATAATAAAATGATTATGGCCCTAATTATACCACTACTAAAGATCGCAAAGTGATAAGTAACTGTTTCGTCCTAGTATGAAATTATTCAGCAGTATACCTGCACAATCCCTTCATTAATCACCGCTTCCAGCTATGACTCCTGGAATGTAACCTAGAAGTTAGTCTCTAGTAAGCACAGGATTATTATTAGTATAGGGGTTTTGTGGGAAATATTGAATTTTCACAGGCTAGTGGGGTTCAACTTTACCAAATTTTAGATAGTCATTTACCACATTCAATAGAAGATGGTCGCACAATATGATGAAGTGATTGAAGTTAAGCATGTACTCTTTTGGTTTTTGACTGACCAATCTAGACGTTGAGCATTCGTGCACGTGACCAAAAAACTTTTGTTCGGTTCCAAGTGGCGAGATCGTGGATTTACAATGTTAAGGAGTTGTTGTTTTTGATCTGAAAGTATACTTTTTCAGGTAGTGCTTCTCATAAACCATAGTCAATGATACAATAAAGAAATCATAAGATAATTTATCTACTCTTTATCCATGTATTAATGGCTAAGGAAATACTTTGAAATCATTCTGGTGGTCTCTATTATTGCGAATCACCTACTTTAGTTATCAATATAAGAAATAACCCTATCTTCCTATCTAAGACTTCATTGTATGAATACTGTTATATCCTAGCGAAGACATAAGTACAGGTAACTCCCAGGACCTATTATTGGATGTTTATTCTATATATATTCTTACTGTATAATTATTCAGTAACTAGATTATGTATATCTATATTCATCTTATTATAAGCTTCATTTTGACCTATTGATTATCATCATATGATTTACTGTTCCTAAATTATACTCAGTTTGGTGATTACTGTCTCCCACGTTCACAGCCACATTTGGCTTGATTTTGTACAAATATTATTTTCTATTTTATGGTGTGATATGGTTTGTCTGTCTGGTATATAAACAGAGTATGCTTGAAATAAACGATTCGCATAACAGAAGCTGTCAGTGGTGTTCTGGACTCAAGTGGAAGGGCTAGGCGGATAAAGGACCAATAAAGACGCTAGGTTACTCATACTGATCGAACGTCATTGATTGTCACAGTGTTAAGGTCGGAAAAGTCGTATTCCCATTGGTGGATAATTCACATGAATAAAAGCCGGATAAGAAAAATCAATAACGAATTGTCATACGTAACTCCGCCTGTAGCTCCTCCGGGGGCTACTGCCGGTCCCAAACCCGAGTAAAGGAGGAGGGTTGGGCATGGAGTTAGCGACCCCATCCCGTAGAAAACCAAACTCGCTAAAAAAACGCTAACCAGAAAAAATAATTCAAACCATTTAAACTCTGCCCTGGGAGTTAAAGGAATAATTTGACGCTTCATGATGAAAGCCGAAATTTTTCGGAAGTCACGAGACCGATACACCTTCTAACAACCAGAGCAACACACTTTATAGGTATATGGAACGTCCGGACAATGTGGGAGACAGGAAAGACCAGCCAAATAGCAATGGAAATGAAGAGATACAACTTGGCAGTACTCGTAATCAGCAAAACCCATTGGACACAAACTGGACAACAAGGGCTAGGTACGGGAGAGATGCTGCCGGATAAGAAAAATCAATAACCAATTGTCATACGTCCTTTGTTTATTTTGTAAAGCCACAACAAATTGGCGACGGCCTTGGTAAAGTCACAACAAATACATTTCATTCTACTGAAGTAGACATATTGGATTTAAACTTACTTGTGATAACTCAAGAGTTAATTAATGTGTAGTTCGTTATTGATAAAAATAAACAGAATAGATAATAAAAGGGTAAACGAATAGAAATAGAAATGGTTGTTAGTTGATTATCATTAAACCATTTTTAGTTTATATTGAAATCTATTTACGTTTTACAATAGTTTGTCAATCAACCTCCAACAATTGCTGATAAGAGTATAATGAATTACATCTTCGTAAGCTCACTCATCGTTAAGATGTGTAATATGATTGATAGTCATGGAATTAGGGAATAATCACAAATAAAAAAAGTTTCACAATCTTTGCTGAATGAATACCTCAGTATATATATTCTATGGTGAACGGTGGTGCAATTTCGTGGATTGGTTGAAGTTAAACATTAACATCGTTGGATACTGGCTCAGTAGTCTAGAGGTTAGGCGTTCGCGTGCGAAACTGATAGATCCTGGGTTCGCATCCCGCCGGTGGGATCGTGGATATACACTGCTGAGGAGTCTCGTACTGTGATGAAACGGCCGTTCAGTGTTTTCAGGTTTTCCATGGTGGTCTGGCTTAGATTGACTCATGAATTCAATCATTAAGTTACTATAATATTCAGAAAATCCATTTCTGAATATATTCTATTTACCTAATTAAAATGTATTTATTAAAATCTATTTTATAGAATTTTTAATTTTCGAATTTGTTTAGTTATTTTCTTATCATCCTCATTCCTATCAGAACTGAACTGAACTAACATAATTCACACACACAATCTCATGAATCAGTTCGTTTGGAAATCTGACAGTGATTTAAATGTATATTACAGTTAATATGAATCATCAAAATTCTGGGTTTGTACTTTTGTTGAATGGTAGTGGTTCTTCGGAGAAAACCTTAAAAGTCTTTTTTTTCAAACCTTTTTCAATGATTTTCATAGTTGAAATCATGAGTCAATTGAAGCTAGATCACCATGGAAAACCTGGAAGCACTGGACGGCCAAATCGTCCTATTATGGGACTCCTCAACAGTGCTCATCCACGATCCCGCAATGATTCTAGAATTCATACTGCTCATAGATGAAAAGTACTTTAAAACTAAACTGGTTTTTGTACATCATTGAAACAGATTTTATTTTCCTCACATAATCGAACATTTATCAACCACTTACTTTTTTAAATATAATTTCATGTTTTCTTTAGTTCTAAAGTCAAATTTATATCTTCTCTTTACTATTCAGGGAAAAAAAACAAAGGGCGGAACTTAAACAAGCTAAGTGAATAAGAAATTGAAGGACATTATGAATACTGTAAGTTTTCATACATGCTATACATTAAACAATTATTAAATATCATTATTGCTGTGACTATAAGCTCGGCTAATTATCACGTGATTTATCGGCCAATCAGAGTACGAATTATACAATCTTAGTACTGTGCCAAACCAATGACGTTTGACTGGTATGAGCAGAACGCCGATTCCACCATTACTTACTTATTTACGCCTGTTACTCTCAATGGAGCATAGGCCGCCGACCAGCATTCTCCAACCCACTCTGTTTTTGGCCTTCCTTTCTAGTTCTATCTAATTGTTGTTCATTTTTCTCATGTCTGTCTCTATTTCCCGTCGTAATGAGTTATTTGTTCTTCATCTTTTTCTTTGACCTTCAGGATTCCATGTGAAGGCTTGTCTTGTGATGTAGTTGGGTGCTTTCCTCAATGTGTGTTCTATCCACTTTCAGTGCCTCTTCCTGATTTCTTCCTCCACTGGATGGAATCTGGTTTGTTCTCTCCATAGTAGGTTGTTGCTGATAGTGTCCGTCTAACGGATCCCAAGTATCTTGCGTAGACAACTGTGAATAAACACTTATATCTTCTAGATGATGGCTTTCGTAGTTCTCCACGTCTCCACCTCATACAGTAGCACTGTCTTGACATTTGTATTGAAAATTCCGACTTTGGTGTTGGTTGACAATTGTTTTGAGTTCGAGATGTTCTTCAGTTATAGATATTCTGCTCTTACTTTTCCGATTCGCGTCTTCACATCTGCATCAAATCCACCGTGTTTATCGATGATGCTGCCCAGATATGTAAAAGTTTTCACATCATCCAATGCTTCTCCGTGACGTTTGATTTGATTGGTGCATGCTGTATTGTATCAGAGAGTTTTGCTTTTCCCTTTGTTCATGTTGAGACCTAGTGCTGATGAGGCTGCTGCTACACTTGTCGTCTTTTGCATTTGCTGTTGGATGTGTAATAGAAGAGCTAGATCATCTGCGAATTTTAGATCGTCCAGCTGCATCCTCGCTGTCCACTGTATCCCATACTTCCCTCCAGTTGTTGATGTCTTCATGATCCAGTCGATCACCAGGAGAAAGAGAAAGAGTAAGAGTAAGCAAGCTTACCTAACACCGGTCTTTACTTCGAACGAATCTGTATATATAATATTCCATTAATAGATCTCAGAAGTTACCCGTAATTTAATAACATAACAATAATGACTTACAGTAAATTTCATCTACATTCATAAAAAGTCATATGATGCATAAAATGTAATAAATAAATAAATAATTAACTCATTCAATTCTGTTTCAATGTCATTACTATGACCTAATGTAATTGGTTAATAATTGGTAGGAAATTTTTTTTAAAAAAAATTAAGAAACGATCAATAAAAATACCAAAAAAAATCAAAAAAAAAAAGAGAAAATTGACTATAAATAGAAATGATAATTAGTAGACATTATCAAATGGACACCATTTTTTTAAATGAGACTAGATTATATAACTATTATTATAATTATTTCATTTGATTAACTTTAGAAGACAGACTAGGAAAAAAAGTAATCCTATTTGAATAAGATGAATTCACAACTTAATGGTTGAATTCATGAGTCAATTAAAGCTAAACAACCATGGAAAACCTGGAAGCACTAGATGGCCGTTTCGTCTTAATGTGGAACTCCTCAACAGTGCGTATCCACAATCTCACTCTCGGGATTTGAACCCAGGACAACAGGCTAAGCGAGACTGATAGGTCATGGGTTCGATGAGCACTGTTGAGGAGTCCCATATTAGGAAGAAACAGTTGTCCAATGCCTCCAGGTTTTTTTTTATGGTGGTCTAGCTTCAAATGACTCATGAATTCAACCAGTAAATTGAAATCCCCACAAAATACTCTTTTGATAAGAACTCATAATTGTATAATGCATTAAAATAAAAAAAAGTTTCAAACAAATCTCGTCATAATTCATCTATAATGGTTGTCTGAATCTTTCTATTAATGTTAAAGATTACGAATAATCAATCACAAGGCAAACGCTAACTTGAGATCCTGAAGGGAAATGAAAAAGAGGAAGGTTAACGAACTCACTTCGTCGGGAATTGTAAACAGATATGAAAAGGATGAATAGCAATTGGAAACGAGTTGGATGGAGAATTCTAGTGAGCGACCTATGCTCCTCCCTGAGGGGTAACCGACGTAAGTAAGTAAGTGGCGACGGATTGCATCAAAATTATGATCAAGTTACAAACATTTCAATTATTCACACAGTAAATTAATAATTACTTAATGTTGACTATTATTTATTTCTAATTATACAAATCTGACTAGTGATTCGATTATTTTGTTAAATCATGTAAAAAAGTTTTCGTGATTTCAGATATCGGTTAAGTGATCTCGCGCGAGACTGGTAGGTCCTGGGTTCGAATCTGAAGAGGCGGGATCGTGGATGAGCACTGCTGAGGGGTCCCACAATAGGAAGAAACGACCGTCCAGTGCTTCCAGGTTTTCCATAGTGGTCTAGCTTCGATTGACTGATGATTTCAAGTATATATAAAAATTCAGATATCAGTTTAATTTATTTCCAGGACTTAATAGATCCGTATCAGAAGTCATTGTGCTTTCACCTATGCATTGTCGGATTCCAGTTTTCAAAATCAAGCATAAGTCAGTTAAATGTCTGCGAACATAACAATGACAGTTGAATGCAGATAAAGTAATAATTATCAAGTTATACTTGTTTTGAGTGTGTTTTCTTATGTTCAAACTCAATGCTACAATAGTATTTGTCGGTTTACTACGATAGAATATCTGTAAACAAAATAATTCTTAAATTCACTTAGTATTACTTGTTTGAATCTTCCCATTGATAATAAGGACTGTAACCGGTCAGTCTCTAATTGACATATGTGCATACTGTGCATATTGCCTCGATATAGCCTTAATTCACAAGCATTGTATGCAAAGATGGATAATGGATAGCAGTGGAATCCAGTTTGACGCGCGTTTCCTCCTATTTGGGACTCGTCAGTTGGATGTACCTGCATCTTCTTAAAATAGACATTTATATTCTAAAATAAACAAGAGATTGGAGAATGGTATACAAATTATTACAATTTTTGTATAAGGGGGAAGAAAAAATTAATCCATAGATTTAGTTACATCTCCTTACCATTAACCTAATTTAGTTTTGTATCATAATGATTATCTGGTAGGTATGAAGTATGTTGGTGTAGAACATGCCATTTTTAATATCCTAATTTGCGTTTGAAAATTTATCGTGACTTCAACCTATTTATTGTACTTAAGGACGTTATATAATTATAAAGAAATGGAAACTTTTTGAAATTACCCATTGATTCATCTTAATTTAAACTAGTTAATATTAGTGTTTCATAGTTGAATTCATGAGTCGATGCAAGTTAGACCACAATCAGAAAGCTGGAAGAACTGAATGAACGTTTCGTTCTAGTATGAGACTCCTCAACAGTGTTCATCAACAACTCCTCATTCAGGATGCGAACCCAGAACCTTCAGTTTCACGTGCAAACAATTAACCTCTAGATCATTAAGCTGGCATCCAACGGTGTTAATGTCTAACTTCAATCAATTCATGATCTTGCGCAACCCTTCATCCTGTCTCTATGCAACACAGATTGAACTCCACTGGTCACGGCTCGCAAAATCGAAGGTCCTGGGCTCGCATCCCGCGTTCGGAATCGTGGATGCACATTGTCGATGAATCTCATACTAAGACTAAACGATCGTCCAGTGCTTCTAGGTTTTTAATGGTAGTCTAGCTTACATCGAATCATGAATTCAACTATTAAAGTTACTACAATCTCCACAATCCCCCATTCTGATTATATTATTGTTTCACTGAATTGAAGATGAGATTAAGTAATTCTCTCAAGGTGACTTTGGCATACATACATACATCCATGGATATATACTCATACATATATGAATACATACATACATACATAAACTTCCATAAAATCATTATCAAACTGAAAATAACGCACCACATATTGCAATCAGTTAATAAATGAGATCATTTTAGTATTCAAAATTACCATAATTAAATGTATACCATAGTTGAATCGTTTATATATGAATTTATACAATGTAAGAGTAATATCATCAGTTTAAAGGAAAGATGAAGACTGTGTAGGTTAACTGATAGTTTATTGATTAACTTTATTCTTTTAAATGTTTTTGTCATATCCCAATGAGAAAAATGAATCCTAACTGTTGGAATCGATTTCTGGACTAATACTATACTTGTATTTTTATTGTATAATTGTTAAGTAGCTAAACTATACATATTCATGTTCCTCTTATTATAAGCTTTATTTTAACCCATAGACTATTATTATACGACTTACCGTTGTTGAGTTATATCCAGTCTATTAATTACTGTCTCCCACATTCACAGCCACTTTGAGCTAGATCTTATAGATATGTTATTTTCTATTTTATTGGTACGGTGTGGTCTTTTTGGTCTGTATATAAACCCAGTATGTTTGAAATACATGATTCGTACTACAGAGGCTGTTATTGATGTTCTGGACTTAACTGGCTGGGCTAGGCGGGAAGTAAGGACCGATAAGCTCTCTAAACTGCTCGTACGGGTTTATGAATCATTGGTCCGGTCGATACTTCACTGTTCTCTAATTGCCGGTATCATAACGCTATATACAAATGGGGCACAAAGCCACAAGTTATAACAGTTTTGTTGCTAACCACAATAAAATCGAGCATAAAAGCTAGGAGTAAATTTTTCTTTTTCATTTTGAAACATTAATCACTTACTGTTCATTGTTGTTATCTGAGACATCTGAGTAAACAATGATCAAGATTGAGTGGTATTGTATCATATATATTTCTATAATCATTTAAACACACATATCTATAAATTCACTTAGTATTGTTTGTTTGAATCTTCTCATTGATGTTTAGGACTGCAACTGGTCAGTCTCTAATTGACATATGTGCATACTATGCGTATTGCCTCGATATAGCCTTAATTCACAAGCATTATAAGCAAAGATGGATAGTGGGTAGCAGTGGAATCCAGTTTGACACGCGTTTCCTCCTATTTGGGACTCGTCAGTTGGATGTACTTGCATTTCAGAGTTGATGTTCACTCTGGGACTCAAACTCAGTACCTTTCGCTTTAAACGTTATCGCGTTATCTACTCACCTACCTAATGAGTCCTGATAGTTACTTGCTTGTGCAATGGGTTGAAGTTTAAATTCACTTAGTATTGTTTGTTTGAATCTTCCCATTAATGTATATATGTATATATACTTCTCTATTTTTTAGGAAACTGATATACTTTTCATGTAGCGATCCAATTTCATAAATTTTCACATCATTTTATATTATCAGGTGATGTATGTCGTGCATCATATCGTTGTTTATATACTAGCTATTTCATATGATTATATAAGTTCGAAATAATTCAGTTGAATGTATGATTCATATTGTTCACATATATCTTGATCCGAATTCTTTCGTGATACGATGGAGGAGACCGTTTTTATGATGAAATATCAATTGACTTGTAACATTATATCTGTATGTAATTAAAATGTTAAAAATTAAATGAACTAAAGTCATTTATTTTAGCGCAATACTTTACGAACAATCTGATCAAAAACAGTTTGCTCTCACCTTAAACCTACCCTGGTAATATTAGCTTATTATCCAACGTGATGAGGTTTCAAATTGTTTTCACATTATTATTATTATTATTATCCTTGTCTCCTCTTGCCTCTTCCCATTTCCAATCTAGTTGACCTTTCATTTTTATATATAAATGTTCTTAACTAGTATATGTGCGATCAGATTGTAAACATCAACCCTGAGATGTAGGTACATCTAACTGTCGAGTCCCAAATAAGACGAATAGTGAGTCCTAGATTCCACTGTTAGCCATCATCCATCTCTGTTAAAATGCTTACTATTCACTGACCAACCAATTAGTTATACTTATAATGCAATTATAATATTCACCGGCTAGTGGTCAAGTAAAGACAGAAAAAACCAAGGTATTATTATTTTTCACTATGAAATAATGTCAAGCAACTTACTGCCAGTAGAGCAGTCTGAACGGTCTAGATACTCTCTTAAACATGGTTGCAAATACGAACTGTTGATAAAGTTTAAATTATGTAGAAACAGGTTTTGAACTTAGAAGTTCACATGTTTGACTCAAATGGACAGTTAGAAATGTGGGCCATTGGATACTAACTCAGGGATCTAAAGATCAAATACTCCCCACAACACCTGAAGGTTATTGATTCGATAGCTGATGGGGTCGTAGATTTGCACTAAGAAAGTGTCCCATACTAGGATGAAACGGGTGTCCACTAAAACGGTTGTAATCAGAAACATGGATTAAGATTTATCCATAAGAATATACAACCAACTGTCAGTGTACCCTATCTTTCTTGCATACACTTAGCTCTGTATAAACACAGTCCATTTTTGGAGCAGTTCTAAATAATAGATTTATTTATTTATTTATTTATTTATTTGAACACATGAATATTGGTACAAGGAGGCAACAGATATATATGCGCCACACAAAAAACTGTCATTTCATTTAATTATGTGAGGGCTATAATACTGCCCAGGTGCCCAGATCGAAGCAGGTGGTTTTCTTAGGGAGCCACACCCGGAGACTTTGACCTGAAGGCCTAGTCCACAAGGCAGTGGAGCATCGTGAGGAGATGCAGTCACATAGTAGCCGGTCACCAACGATTGATTCATACGCCATTTGTTTCCTCAGGATACTGCAACCAGGCCATGTGCACCATTGGTTTGAAATGGGGGTTTTCCAACTCCCCTTGGTGGACTAGCCGTGTCCACCAACTCTGTTAAGGCGCCGGACATTCACTTTCCGTCCTCTGAATTTCATAAACAACAGTAATGTCACGAGAGTGTAGGTAGTGAGCAGGACTTCCTTGACAGAGGCTGTATACGCGTGACCGTGTGAGAGCTTTTCGGCCGTACCAAGGCATTTGGGGGCAAAATATTATATAGGATCTGTTAAGAAATTTATTATCTGGCCTAATAATTGATATGCTTCGGTGGTGTAATAAGAAGATGAAGATTATCAGAACTATGTGATATATTTGCACAATACATTTCAAACAATCTGACCGCACTTATTAAGCACATTTATACATAAAATTAAGAGGTCAACTAGACTAGAAATAAAGGGTAAGATGAGATAAAGATAATAAGGAAATAATGTGGAAACAATTTGAAACCTAATCACTCTTGATAATAAGCTAATATTACCAGGGTAGGTTTAAGGTGATAACGAACTGTTTTTGAATACACAAAGGGAGTTTGAATTTTCTTATGGCTAAGGCTTTAATAAACCTTAGTATACGCCCTTTTATACTTTTGTACAACACCACAAAAGTCGTGTTAATATATTATGACCTGTTTCAATTATGTGTTTGGCAATATATGATAATGAATGTTTATCATCTCTTTTATTATTGGGTCATTTGATTCTGTTTGTTTTTGTAACCATTTAGGTACATGTTCAGACATCCTAATTTGGAGATCACCATTACTCCTTCTTATGTATATGTAACCACACACATATATTTAAGTTGATAGACACAGTGGGATGTGATACAATCTTTTTCGATGAAGCATGGACCTTGTTTTTTTTCTTTGATAATGACCTTTACTACGTAATACGTTTTGTTAACAACTGATTTAAGCCTTTGTTTCAATTACTGATATATATAAACTAACATTTGTGTACACTGATGGTTTAATTCCAGTCACATTGGTTTACCATTTCAATTAAACACATCTGTTTTAAATTCAATGTCCAATTACTATTTGTTTTCATTGTTTATTATTGAGTCCTTTAATTACATGAACAATTTATGTCACCCTACTAAATTACAAATATACATTATGTTAGTTATGTAACAACTTAGAAAAACATTTAAAATTAGATTATTCCAAATAAAAATATGTTCGATTGTATTTAAAGGGAAAGAAAACACACACACATAACCAGGATACTAGGTTTTTACAAAAATGTTCAATGTTATCTATCTAAATAATGGAATTATAGAACGTGTAGTGTATTGACTTCGAGAGGTAAATCCAGGAGTTCTAGTGAGAAGCAGTGACCGGTGGAGTTCAAACCACGTCTCTTTCGAGATATCAACTCACTGAAGATAATTGGTGAACGGTTGTTCAAACTTCGTGGATTGGTTGAAGTTAGACATAAACACTATCGGATGCCGGCTCAGTGGTCTATCGGTTAAGTGCTCTAGCGCGAGACTGGTAGGTCCTGGGTTCGAATCTCGTGAGGAGGGATCGTGGGTGCGCACTACTGGGGAGTCCCACAATAGGACGAGACGGTCGTCCAGTGCTTCTAGGTTTTCCCTAGTGGTCTAGCTTCAATTGACTCATGATCTCCAATATGAAAATATTGAAATATCCACAAAAACCCCTTCTGAAATAAAAATATGTTCGATTGTATTTAAAGAAAAAAACACACACATAACCAGGATACAAAGTTTTTACAAAAATGTTCAATGTTGTCTATCTAAATAATGGAATTATATAATGTGTAGTTTATTATTAAATAAACTTACATTTCAACACTAAGTTTTGTAATCATATGACTTGGGAATTATGCATACAAAATCTAGAAATGACTTAGTCAGTCAGTCAGACATAACGTAGAACTTCGTACGTGCGTACATCGATCCAAGTTGCCATACCACATTAGTGTAGTGTGGTCTACTCATATCCATATAAGTAGTATATGGCGATGGTAAGACATAGAATGTATGTTGGCAGAAGACCGATAAGGAAAGAACTGAAATGAAGCGCAATTGGTAGGAAAATGCATGAACAATGGAATTAGAGAAGATGAATTGATATTCACAGAAGGAACAGTGAAGATTGAGACAATTGATTGTTATTTTGCAAATTAACCGTTCACTGTATGGTTATCAGAATTGAGTGAGATAGTCTGTAATTTGTGCTTAAATACATTCGATTATCCCCAACCAGTGTTTTGTTCACTACATTAGCACATAGATACAATTGTCGATTCAAATCCCATAATGTTAGAGGCAGTAAGAGTATAAACAGTAATCCGAAAGATTAGGGTTTGAAAATGTTATTCAAAGAGTATAATCCAGTGAAGTAAATATGGAAAGATAAAAACGAAAGGGGCATGAAGGATACAGAAGATTAGAATTTGGTAGAACACAAAGAGTGGATGCACCTTCGCCATTGCAAACCATTTTTAGTCATGTCATTCAAGGTCTCTAACCATCGGTTGTTTTAATCTCACGAATCCCAACCAGGTAGTCTACACCTACTAACATGGCTCAGTCCACTTGTCAGTAACTTCATGGATTTGTGCCACGCTTTGGTCTGGCCGCCCCTAGCTTTCTTCCAACCTACTCCTACACCATAAAACACTGCACGTCGGTACAGTCGGTGTTTGGGCATACGTAACACGTGTCCCAGCCATTTCAACTGATTAAGTTTAACTACTTCATCAATCGATTTGCCATCCTTACCTAGTACCCGTTTCCTAACGACTGCATTACTTACTCGGTGGTCCCACGATATACGAGCAATGCTTCGAAGACACTTATGATCGAATTCTAGCAGCCTACAAATATCCTCTACTCTTATCGACCATGTTTCACTACCATAAAGTAGGACGGAACGAACTGCTGCACAGTAAACCCGTCCTTTGGTTAATAGACAGATGTCTCGCCTACGCCATAAATGACACGATTTGGAAATGACTATTTTAGTGGAAATATAATGTTATTATTAATAATAAATTAGGAAAATAGAAAAAAAGAACTTTAAATTATAATGATTTTAACAGTTGAATTCATGAGTCAATCTAAGCCACACTACTATGGAAAACCTGGAAGCACTGAACGACCGTTTCGTCCTAGTATGAGACTAATCAACAGTGCGCATTCATAATCCCGAATGCAGGATGTGAACCCAAGACCTTCAGTTCCACGCGCGAATGCCTAACCTCTAGATAATTGAGCCAACATCCAACGGGAGTTAATGTATAAATTCAACCGATTCATTATTTTAAAAAGCAGTAGTAATAAAAAAATGATTTTATTTCATTTTCGTGAAACTATTCTTCTGTGCGACTCTGGATCTATTACTTAGTTTTCTGGTTTTATCTAAATACTGATCTTTAACTTAAAGTATTTACATGACAGGTAACTTCTAAAAAGTAGACAAAATACAACATATTTATATTTTCATAGTTGAAAGCGTGAGTCAATTGAAGTTAGACCACCAGGGAAAAC
>NW_017386072.1:283074-355615 GCF_000237925.1 Schistosoma mansoni
TTTATATTTATCAAGTGTAGCATATTGGTTTATTGCAAAAAACAAAAAAAATATTTCCCACTCATTGTTCAGAATAAACAATAATTTGGCTTGAGTTGTTTATGTCGTGAACTCATCTTAGCTAAATAACCATTGAAAACTAAGAAAAACTCTGGACAGTTGTCTCAAACCAGCATGTTACAAAACAATGTATATCCACCTCACTTTCGTGTCCCAAATGCCTAGCTTCTACATTATTGAGTCGCCATAGAACGATGATTAAGTAGTGGATGTGGACCATTGAAGAGTTCCATACTAAGAAAAAATAACTGTCCAGTATTTCCAGGTTTTCAATCATGATCTAACTGAGATTAGTTAATGGTGTAAACAATGAAAATTCTATAATCTCCACAAAACCCTAAACTGAAATTCAGCTTATCATATCTACATTTTCTGATGAATTGTTAGTTTATTAGTTTTACAGACATCCTATACATATTATGTAACCTTGTGCTGCTGATATTTACATCTCATAACTTAGTAATAAAAGATTCAATTAGTATTGTTTGTTTGAATCTTCCCATTGACGTTTAGGACTGCAACTGGTCAGTCTCTTATTGGCATATGTGCATATTGTGCGTATTGCCTCGATATAGACACCTTTGCTTATAACGCTTGAGAATTAAGATTATATCAAGGCAATACGCACAGTATGCACATATGTCAATAAGTGACTGATCAATTGCAGTCCTAAATAACAATGGAAAGATTCAACCGAACAATACTAAGTGAATTTAAACTTCAACCCATCGCACAAGCAAGTGTCTATCAGGACTCAGTAGCTGAGTGGATAACGCGATGGTGTTTAAAGCGAAAGGTACTGGGTTTGAGTCCCAGAGTGAACATCAACTCTGAAATGCAGGCACATCCAGCTGACGAGTCCCAAATAGGAGGAAACGCGCGTCAAACTAGACTCCACTGCTAGCCACTATCCATCTTTGTTTATAAACAATTTCATAGATTTTTAAAATCACAAGTCGATCTAAACTAGATCATCAACATTGTGACTCAGGTCAGTCAGTCAGCTACAACGTAGGACCAGGCATTTATATGCATCGGTCCAAGTTGCCATACCTCGTTAGCACAACAAGATCAACACCGGATTCATAGTAGTTAATTTAGTGTTGGTAGTAGTATATAAATTATAGGTTGTATATAAGGATATAGTATAGGAAGGAAGAGAGATATGAAGCAATTTTAGTCTCAAGGTTTAAGGGAAGATAAAGAGTGTATACACCTACGCCATTGTGATCGATTCTGAGCCATGTCACACAGAGTCTCCAACCATTGGTTACGATAGTCACGCGGACCCCAACCAAGTAATCTGCATCTACCAACATGGCTCAGGCTAGAAGTTAGTGACTTCAAACACTGATGCCATGTTTTGGTTTGGCCGCCCCTAACTCTCTTCCAACCGTCCCCAATACTAGTCAGGTAGACTCAATTGACGAGTCTCAGGAAGAACGAAATGCTCGTTCTCGATTCCACTGCTTGCCATGTATCAAGCATACCAAATAGCATCATATTTGTTTAAAAACCACCTCAGTTTTATCACTAGGTTGGATTCTTGAATTCAAAGAAATAACTTTCTCTACAAAATATTTTAATATCTTTAAGAAATAAAGTAAAGAGTCGTCCAATGCTTCCAGGTTTTCAATGGTGATTTACCTTTAATCGACTCATAATTCAACTACAATCTCTATAAACACCCATTCTGAAAATATAATATAGTTTCGCTATTTCATATGCTCTTCATATGTATATATGAGTTGTTTATTCGCCTATTGGCACTTTTGATGAAATGATGCTTGCCAGTTACTCTCTCTTTCTTTCCGATAGAATTATTAACAAAATAAAAAAATGAAACGAATACACCTATCTACTTGCGAATATGAATAGGGTTTTTGTTTGCCAAACCCTGAGTTGGTTTCATTGTCTGAGATTTTTAGATGGAATTTTTGCCTGTCTGAGTCATTTCACTTATCTTTGTTTATCATAATTCATATGGCTAGTATACAGGTCATATGATTTACCAACTGAATAGGTCACCGAAGCCTTAGTTTTATGGTATAAAATTATTAGAGAAGGTCAAATTGTTTGAATTTGCTTTATTAGTATTATTATTATTATTTTAAAAACTACGCTTTAATTTGACCTAAACTTGTGTCGTCTGAATAAACCAGTGGTACAAATACATTGCTATTGCTGAAAAATTTTTTCTTATGGAATACTGAAAAACAAAATAAGAATAAATTCATTTAGTATCGCTTGTTTGAATCTTCCCATTGATGTGTTAGGACTGCAACTGGTCAGTCTCTAATTGGTATATGTGCATACTGTGCGTATTGCCTCGATATAGCCTTAATTCACAAGCATGGTATGCAGAGATGGATAGCGGCTAGTAGTGGAATCCAGTTTGATGCGCGTTTCCTCCTATTTGGGACTCGTCAGTTGAATGTACCTGCATCTCAGAGTTGATGTTCACTCTGGGACTCGAACCCAGTACCTTTCGCTTCAAACGCCATCGCGTTATCCACTCGGCCACTGAGTCCTGATAGCCACTTGCTTGTGTGTGGGATGAGGACCCAGGACCTTTAGTCTCACGTGTGGAAGCTAAACCTTTAGACCATTAAGTCGGCATCCAACGGTGTTAATGTCTAATTTCAACCAATTCACAAGATTGTGCCACCGTTCACCATTGTCTTCAGACAGTATCTGCCTTACAACAAACCCGGTTGAACTCTACTGGTCACGACTTCTTACTAGAACTCCAGGAAATTCATTTTGAAGCTAGTCACTAGTGAATATATGATAATTATCAGTATAGAGTTGTGGAGATTATTGAATTTAGACTGTTATCATGAGGAGTCCCATCCTAGGATGAAACGGCCGACCAGTGCTTCCAGGTTTCCAATAGTTGTCTAACACTGATCCATTCATGATATCAATCTAATCTTTGATTTGTTCAATCCTTGATTAATACTTATTCTTGACATGGTTAATTTCAATAAATAAAAAATTACCTAAAGGTTTGTGATATAATACTCATGTTACACAATATATCATTGTGTATATGTTGGTTCACTCATGAATTCACTTTCCTGTGATTGATTTATTCATTTCAATGTTGATGACTAGTTTATATGACGTACGAAAGTATGCGCTTTTTTTTGGAATGATATTGTGTTTTGACTGTTGTTAAAATACAAGAAATCACTTGTCGTAAGAATTTATCAAAACTCCTTACATAGTAACAAAATTTACAAAGTATATACTGCTAACACTTGTAAAGATGTGCTTTTGAGAAAATAATTAAATAATTGATCAGAGCTGTTGATAACAATGTCAAAATTCATTGTAACATCGTTCATATGTCGGTTAAAAAAATAAACCAAACTTCATACAATGTATTAATGAAGAAATTTTTTTTGAAATGTTAGTCCTGGAATGAATATCAACTCTGGAATACAGGTACATCCTGTTGACGAGTTCTTTTTTTTAATACCCCTAGATACTTACTTACTTAATTACTTACGCCTGTTACCCCTCGTGAAGGAGTATAGGCCGCCCACTAGCATTCTTCATCCAGAACCCAATTCTTTGAATTCAAGAATGTAGTGTTTCTGTGAACTAGAGAGCTTGGAAGACAAAAAAAAACATTTATCAGAATAATTTTATCTAATCAAAAGTTGGAGTAAAAGAGAAAGAACTTTATCGATAATGTCCAACTTTACTAATATGAAATTCAGAAGCTGTACGAATATGCCTGTACTAATCTATGAATCACTCACTTTAGTTGGACTTCAAAAAATATACAAAAAGTCAATATTGAATTTGACTTATAACTTTGTAACTAGTTGAAAACCAAGTTTATTTTAATCAAGGATCTATAATAATTAAAAGAAAAATAATCTATGAGATGGGAAAGACTCATGAATTCTGCAAATAACTTCGATTAAATTTGGTATGGAAATATTCAGTTATACATTGACCTATTCTTTTTTGACAAATCTGATTTATGATTGAAATATTATCAAAAGATAGAATCGTTATAATTTTCAGATTTTTTCTGGGTTACATAATGACTGTCATATATACCGTATGAAGAGAGACTATATAATTAGGTCTGAATTATTTTATTATAGGCATCTTTATGTTTCATCAAACCAATGAATAGTTAGTTCTGAGAATGAATGTAAGTTTTCAAATTAAAAAAGGCCTATTCTTTTGATGGGTATGTAAACTATATTGAATAAAATGGTTGGCAAATGTATGATTCATGTCTAATCAACATTTATCTTCGTGTTTATGTTGACTAGCTTAGCAGTGGGTCGGATGAAGCTTAAGACTGACCGAACATCAGAGATTAGTCTACAAAAACCTTGAATTCAAAACTCAGCTATATTACAAACATAATCGTAATATCGATTATTGATGAACTGAAGTTACATGATTCAAAATTGTTCACACCTTCAAGTTAGTTCATACTTTATATTTGAGTGTAGAACTACTTGCTTAATTCTTTCATAAACTATCAATAGATCATTATTTTGACTTTTTTTTTCTTAACTAACCCCATTAATTTTCATGCATTCTATTGACGTAAAATGCGATAGATTAGATGGATTCATTTTTATTCCTGTCTGTATATACTTGTTTAATGATTGACTAACTGACTGATAGATAAATTATACATCTTTCATCATCATCATCATCCAAATCATCATCATCATCATCATCGCCACCAGTGTAGCATAATGAAAGTGATAATGCGTACGACAGTAATTATCAGAAAAGATCTAAAGCATTAGAGTCGCAAATGTGATAAGAATTTTCGGATATATTATGTATTTTATCATTTAATAAGAACAATAATTAAGGTAAAATATTTCTGGATAGATCGTAGATAAATGGATAGATGGATAATAGATAAACAATTAGATGGAGTCAGTCAACCAGTTTCTAGTTAAGTAGATAGATAGACAGACGACCAAATAAATGAGGGATAGATTTCTATTAGGTTTATAAAAGAAATGTAGTTAAGACTAATTTATTGTATATTAGTGGCGTCTAATATGAAATCATCATTAGAATTCATTAATCAGTTAACTTATTCAAGACAAATGTGAATGATGGAGAAAAAGCCAATATAAAACACGTATTCTTTGTTACATGCTAATGGGTTTTTTTGAAAAAAGTAACTATAAGGATATACTACAATTTACTGTGTAAACTTATACCATTATTATCAGTATAAGGTTGTGGAGATTGAGTTTTGATTGAGACCATGAGTGGATGAATATTAAATTACCATCAGAAACCTGGAGGCACCGGATTGTTGTTTTATCCTAGCATGAGACTTCTAAGTTGTGCGCATCCAATATCCCGAACGCGAGATGAGAACCCAGAACTTTTGGTCTAGCGTACGAACGCTTAACCTCTAAACCACTGAGCTGACATCCAACGGTGTTCACGTCCAACTTCAACTAATCCACGATATTGTCCAACCATTCTTCGAGTTATTTTGAGAATCTGTGACCAGTGGAGTCCATCGTGTCGGGTGTGAGGCAGTTATCCATGATACACTTAATGTTATAAATTTACTGCTTTTAGTCACTTGAAAAACAGGTGATATAAATAAGTAATCAATGATATAAAGTGGAGTAAATTACAAAACATTTTTTTTCTGGATAGCCCATTGATCCTATGGTCGTGGATTCCATGAAGAGATCTATCCCTATAATTTCCAAACATTCACATGGTCGTAAACAGTTTTTCGATGAACCTAAGTTCCATAAAACTTTTTGTTTGTACTTTAATGTTAATAACTTCAATTTTGGAAAACATATCAATCATTAGTACCCAGACATTTGTACTTCACAGTAAAACTATTCTGACAAATGTCTAAGAATAATCTGCATAGATTATTCTTACACATTTGTTAAAGTAGTTACAGAGCTAAATATGGTTCATATGATACAACCGATTGAGAGATGAATTATTTATTTGAACCATGACTTTAAATGAGGAATAATGTATCTTTTATTATTACTCCCTTTCACTATTTCCTATTACACGTAACTGTCGCTTCATCACATACTACTCTGTGCTTTCTTATAGTCATTTCACGTTCATAATCTCCGATAAGTAAATTTCTTGTAAATTCAACACTTTCCTAGAATTTATTAGAAATCACTTTCTTAGGAGTCGATTAATGTTTTCTTCACTAAAAGAATTGATGGTGAAAGCGAAAACTATAATCTCAGTTCAATATTTCAGCTATGATCATGATGTCGCTCTATGGATAATGATTAATGTGTCCTTAAACTCAATCTATTCATTTACCATGAATTCGGTAAGACTTATTGCTTTTTTTAAGTTGCTCAGCTTGAAGGTGATCTTTAATTCAAGTTGATAGAGATTAAGGACCATATTTTGATTATTATGAATCACATAAAATCTATCTTAGCATGCTGATATAGTACAAACTTCCAAATGAACACAATATCTGCTTAAAGAGACCTGGATTAAGTGACTACTAACACTGAATGAATGATTTCTGAAAGACTGTTGAGTAGACAATCACTTTAGTACAGCATTAATTAAAATCAAGGTAGGGACTCTGTTTCTGCTCAAAATACTGGAAATAACACTATTTAACATCCACCGTTGAAGAAAATGCATCTTTTAATCCTTAGAACGCTTATAATCGATCAAAGTCTATTGTGCCGTTATATGATGAAACTGGTATGATCTGGAAACACAATCAAATGAAACCCTTATTCGCAATAAATAATTTATGTGAAGCATAATTTACTAGGAATTCGCTCCCTTTTTATTAGCTCAAAGGAATCATGTCAAATTGCTTGGTAATATCATGATTTTTACTTTAATGATTATCAAGTCGTGATCTCATATGATGTATTTATTCAATGGCCAACTAGAGCCATGGTCATTTCTGTTGTCTCTCATGGTCAACAGTGTGGTTGAGCTTTACTACCGTCCGAAAAATTTCATGCATAAAAAAATAATCCATTTTTGATTGACATCATGAATCAGTCAATGTTAGACCACTATTGAAAACGTGGAAATACTAGATGACAGTTTCGTCCTAGTATAGGACTCCTCACTATTTCATCTGGCAGGTTGAGATGATTCACAGTAGTGTGTTTATAGAAGATATTTGTGGTTAGTTTTATATGATTAAAACGAGCCTTCCAGTGAAAATTATGATTTCATGTTCAATACTCAACCACTAAATGAACGGTAGATACATGAAAGTGGTAGATATTACACTTTTATTGAATATTGAATTTATACAGATAACCTTACGCGGAAGAATGGGTCATTATATTATTGTAGACTGTTAATATTATCACCTATTGTTCTGAAAACATAGTAAATTTAATTAAAACCTATTCAAATTTATTTTCACAGTTTCTAAATACAATACAGTTTAGAATCTTTCATTTTGATTATTTGTTTGTATTATTAAATGCATAAAATTGTTAACTATGTTTTATGGTCAGAATGAAGGGGGGGGGTTTGTGGAGATTGTAATAATTTTTAATAGTTGCTGTCATGAGTCGAGAAGCCGTGATCAATGGAGTCCAATCCGTGTCGGGTAGAGATAGATGTCTACCACAGACAGTGGATGAAGGGTTGAGCAAGATCATGGATTGATTGAAGTTAGACATCAACACCGTTGGATCCCAGTTCAGTGGTCTAGAGGTTAAGCGTTCGCGCGCCAGACCGAAGGTAATGAGTTTGAGTTTTGCGTGTGGAATCGTTGATGGGCACTGTTGAGGAGTCCCATATTAAAATGAAACGACCGTTCAGTTCTTTCAGCTTTTCAATTGTGGTCTAGCTTACATAGACTCATGAATTCAATTATTAAAAAAAGCTAGGATTTAGACATGTGTTTTTATAAGTTTTATTGCACATGAAAACACATTATTTCTAATGACAATTGAAATCTAGTTGGTTTAATCTTATATGTAGTAACCACAATGAACTTCTGTGATATTTGATACCACAATCCATTACTATTTTCACAATTTTAATAAGCACACGAACATCGATGCAAAGAAAATGTTTTTACTATTTAAAATGTCCTCAGCAGTGCGCTTCCACGATCTCGCCTCGCGAGATTCCAACCCAGGACCTATCAGTCTCACGCGCAAACGCTTAACCACTAGACCACTGAGCCGGCATCCAATGGTGTTAATGTCTAGCTTCAACCAATCCACGAAATTGACAAACACATGGTGGTCTAGCTTCAATTGATTCATGATATCAACTATTAAAATTATTATAATATCCACAAAACCCCTTCTGATATTTAAAATGTGTCAATTACTTCAGGCTGTGTTTTTATTTTGCAGCGATTTTGCACATATTTATTGATTAATAAATAAATATCACATTATCATGATAATACGTGGAATTAATACCAAAACACATACTTGACATCATACAGAACAATGTTTACATTCAATTAATACAATCGATTAATATCACATTGAAATAAAATCAGTGTTACATTGGACAAAATAACACACTGGAAATAACGGGGAGACTATAATTTACGGACGAGCTAATCAGAAGCGTTTGAGTGATCTCAAAGTCACGGCACCTATTTCAGTACCCAATGCTTATGTACGATCAGTTTACAGCGGATTTTAAAGACGTTATCATTGAGTGGCCACAACAAATGGGATTACTAAGAAGTTCCTTTATTTGTGGTTGCGGTAGTTAAATGACTCCTGGACCTTGTGCAAACTATCATGGTGTTGTCGTATTTCGATGTAATATATAGTGGAGGGAAAAGTCGGTCAGAACGGGAACTTTTTTTGCTTGATCCCGATTGAGACCAAGACAGATTATGATAATTGTTATAAACTGGATAGTAAAAGCACCAGTAATTCTGGCTGCAATCTTTGTAGATGTTACCGAGGCTTCTGCGGTTCAATGGTATGAGCATTGTCGAGATTTATGTGCAATAAAAGTGACAAGCTTGAATAGGTGGTTTGGAGGAGTTAGGAGGAGAAATAGACGAAACGGTCGTTAGAAAACGCAAATTCAATAGGGGATGAAGTGTTAAAGAAGACTGGCTAAGTACCATTTCCATAAATATACTTAACATGTCCTTGGCATATACGACAGATCACCTCAAAAAGGACACTTCCAGCGGTTTAGAAACCGACAAGCTACAACTATAATACGAATTATACGAGAGTATGTGCAACGGAGGACCGCAATATATACAGATGACTGGAGAGGATATAAATGCTCACATAGACGTGATTACGCATTAAGGACGTTAGATCCCCAGAATTCACTTGGAAAAGGTCCCAATTTTGTAATTTTATTCTGAAAATTTGAATTTTATCTTTTCGCGCCAAGAGACGCTTAGTTGGCCCATAGCTTGCATTTTCCACTCGGAAATCCTTGACTGTCATTGGTTGACGAATTTTTATAGTACTCTATTTCGTGGCTCTCCCAAGGGCGTTTCTATCATTGTATAAATAAGCTTGATTCGTGTGCTTGGTGAACTCGTATTTTCTGGGTGCTTGTAGAATACATTCCGTACGTCGATCCTGACGATAAATATTGAGTAGTCGTTAATCAGAGGTTAGCGTTTCAGAAATCGACATCTGGATAATGTACATTCTTTTCGATGCATACTACCAGCAATCACGATGTCTCTAGGCTTTTTTATAACTCTTACAGCGAACGGTTGTACACTTTTCATAAAGACACTTGAATAGGTTACCTGGTTAAAAAACATAATAGTGTGTTAGAACAAATAAAAACAATTTGTTGAAATATCTAGATGGCAGGACAGGTAGCGTAGATACTCAAGCAAGCTGTCATCTATTATGGAGTCACATGAATGTGTTTCTGTACCATATGCATTAAGATTTTGAAACTGTAGAGCTACTTGCTAACCATGAAAAATTTTTAAAACATGTTAAAGACGTGTATCCACTCTATTTTTTGGTTTTGTATAATGTATTCTTACTCTATACTGACTGGCTAAAATTTCTCAAGGTCATTCGAGGTTCGTTCAAAGATCGTCCATAAATTAGAAACTTGCCTCTAACACTATTACGAAATTTTTTATATATAGTTGAAATCATGAGTCAATTGAAGCTAGACCACCATGGAAAGCCTGGAAGCACTGGACAGCCGTTTCGTCCCCTTGTGGGACTCCTCGGCAGTGCACATCCACGATCTCCAAAGAAAACCCACTACTATGAAATGTTTAGATAAAACTGTTTGTTAGTAGCTTTCAAGCACATGATATTGAATAAAGCACAAAATTAAATTTTGTATGATTTAACTTTTTAAACTTGAAAATATGATATTTGTTACTATACCTCTTTTGATTAGTGTAAATAGTAGAATAATCCTAGTATTCCGCGCACTAGATAACACAAATTCAGATTCCTGGATAACATCAATCTCATCAAAATTTCATTTATGAGTTCTTTTCATACTTACTTACTTACTTACGCCTGTTACTCCCAATGGACCATAGGCCACCGACCAGCATTCTCCAACCCACTCTATCCTGGGCCTTCCTATCTAGTTCTATCCAAATTTTGTTTGTTAACCAGGTAACCTATTCAGGTGCCCTTATGAAAAGTGTACAATCTTTCGCTGTACAAGTTACAAAAAAGCCCAGAGACATTGTGAGTTCTTTTCATGCTTAAATATTATTCTATTTAATTGAAAGGTATGCAGAATCTGTAGTCACTATTCAATTATCTTTTTTTCTTAAAAAAAGTTGTATTTACACACAATTCTCAATAGCCGATAAAAACAAAATATTCAGCATTAATGAATAGTAATTGTTATTCTTATTAACTAATCATGAAATTAATGCGCACTGTTGAGGAGTCCCACATTAGGACGAAACAACCATCTAGTGCTTTCAGATTTTCCATCGTGATCCATTTTCAACTGACTTATGACCTCAACCATTAAAACAAAAATACAAATGTAGAAATGCTATTGTATTTCAGGTGTAATCTCTAACATATGAATATGGTTTCTTTACATTTCCCCCGACCAAAATATAATGCGATTAACCATTAAAATAAAACAAAATATTGACTGAATTCCTTTTTTATTTTTTTGTTTCCATGTTAAGGACATTTTTCAAAAAAGAAACAATCATATTCACCAGGTGAATATTTTCTAAAAAAACAAAAACGCTATTCACTTAGTATTGTTTATTTGAATCTTCCCATTGATGTTTAGCGCTGCAATTGATCAGTCTCTTATTGACATATGTGCATACTGTGCGTATTGCCTCGATATAGTCTTAATTCACAAGCATTATAAGCAAAGATGGATAATAGTTAGCAGTGGAATTCAGTTTAATGCTCGTTTCGTCACTCAGTAGCTGAGTGGATAACGCGATGGCGTTTGGAGCGAAAGATACTGGATTCGAGTCCCAGAGTGAACATTACCTCCAAGATGCAGGTACATCCGGATGACGAGTCCCAAATGGGACAAAACGCGCGTCCTGGATTCCACTGCTCGCTACTATCCATCTTTGCTTACAATGAATTTTGATGAGTTATGGTTTTTCATTACTTTTTCTTTTTTCTTCATTTATTCGGGAAACAATCAAATAAATGAATACAAATTATTACTGAAAATGGAAGGTACTTTAACATTTGAAATTGTTCAAAATTTTATGTCAGTTAATTTATAAAGACTAAGATGATCTAGATAACTGTATCATTCTAATATAGAACTTCCTAATAGAGTATACCTACAACATCGTAGCCATGAATCGGACATGGAACTTTTAGTTTTCATACTGAACGCTTTAATTTCGGACCATTGTTTTGGTGACCAGTGGTTTATAGGGTTAACTTTAATAAATTGACGATTTTGAACAGTCATTTTTCCAACCCGATAGGATTGTGACTATCTTAATATTCAATATATGTACAGTAACAAGGATTTCCGTGAACTTTTTATTAAGGTAATAAATGACCGTTAAATCTAAGAGCATAATTTTCACTAGGGATTTCTTTTTATATTCCACTGTATTTGTGTAATTCTTCTTCATTATGTCGGAATGCGCTATACTAAGGTGTTCATAGAAGACAGATGTGGATAGCTTAAAATCCATGAGAAGAAATATTAAATAAAACTTATATTCTAATATGCAAGACTCATTGACAAAATGAACAGAAAATTTTTTATATAGTTGAAATCATGAGTCCACTGAAGCTAGATCACCATGGAAAACCTGGAAGCAATGGACGGCTGTTTCATTGAACAGAAAATTGCTCGAAAATGTCTTATTTCATATATTTATTGAACAGGGAAAAACGTATAAGTAATCTGACTTTCATTTTTAAACAGTTTTCTTTTTTGATAATGTGTTAAGTGTTCTAATAACGAGGAGTCCCACAATAGGATGAAACGGCCATCCAGTGCTTCCAGGTTTTCGATGGTGGTCTAGCTTCAATTGACTCACGCTTGTAACTATGAGAATTATAAATAAATTTTCTCTGGATTAATCTTATTTTCAGATGTATATAATACTTGAAAAAACTATACCAACTGGGATTAGCTAAGTAAAATGTAGATTAAAAACAAGGTCGTGACCTTCATGGATTTGTACTTATACGTTAGCACGTGATTTAAATTTTATTTTATATAATAATGATATTTACAAAACTATGTATTAAATAAATCTCACTTAACAATGATATTGGAGAGATTTGTAAAATATTTAAATGATTTACATATTCAATTAGGGAATGTTCACTGTTGAGGCGTCCCGCAGTAGGACGAAACGGACGTCCAATGCTTCCAGGTTTTCCATGATGGTCTAGCTTCAATTGACTCATGATTTCAACTATTGAAATTACTATAATACCCACAAAACCCCTTCTGATATTAATCAACATATGCACATTAGTGACTGGCTCCATGAGGTATTTCCTGGAGTCCTAGTGAGAAGCAGTGACCAATGGAGTTCAACCAGGTCTGTTGTGAGATAGTAACTCACTGAAGACAATGGTGGATGTGTCGATCGATTTCGTGAATCGGTTGAAGTTAGACATTAACACCGTTGGATGCCGACCGGCTCAGTGGTCTAGTGGTTAAGCGCTCGCGCGCGAAACTGATAGATCCTGGGTTGGAATCTCGTGAGGCGGGATCGTGGATGCGCACTGTTGAGGAGTCCCACAATAGGACGAAACGGTCGTCTAGTGCTTCCAGGTTTTCGAAGATGGTCCAGCTTCAATCGACTCATGATCTCAACTATTGAAATTACTATAATATCCACAAAATCCCTTCTGATATTAGTTACAAATATCTCCAAATCAAACTCAGACAATCAATACAAACTAATTATATAGAATAATAAGTGGTATAAAGAAAATTTTAAAAAAAGTTCCATGTGCAATTTTATTTGATTAAATATCCACACCAAAAAAATAAGAAGGAATTTATTGGAGGAATTCATGAGTCGAATGAAACTAGACCACCGTTGAAAACCTTAAAGCATTGGACGGTCGTTTCGTTCTAGTATGAGACTCCTCAACAGTGCACATCCACGATCTAGATTCAATTGATTCATGAATTCAACTAATAAATTACCATAATACTCACGAAATCCCTCTCTGATAATAATAAATAAGTCTATATATCACTATTTAAATGTTTATTTTATTCATAGAATTAATTTCAGTATATTTCTCAAATTGTTTTAATACCTACAATGTTAATAAATGAAATATTCATACAAATTATTTAGCGGTAGGTAGGTAGATAAGTAGATAGATAAAGTGATTGATCAAGAATGTCAAATAATATGGATAGGAAATATCCATTTCAATAGACTAAAATATTATTCTCTAGATATTCTTTTTGGTAACTCCACCTGTAGTGCTTCTAGGATTTAGTGCTGTTTCCAAGCCTGCATAAAGTTGTAGGGTTGGGAGTGAAGTTAGCAACTCCATTTCGTAGAAAACAACCTTGCTAAAAAACGATTACTAGAAAAAAAACGATTTAAACCATTTAGACTCTGTCCTGGAAGTTTAAGAGTTATGACGCCTCATGGTAAAAGTCGATATTCTTCAGAAGTCACGAGGCCACTCCCCTTTCTGAAAACCGGAGTAACAATTAATATAGATACATTGAATGTCCGGACAATGTGAGAGACCAAGAGGACCAATCAAATAGCTACGGAAATGAGGAGATGCAACTTGGCTGTGTTCAGAATAAGTGAAATCCATGAACCTAAGCTGGACAAAAAATAATTAAATTCAGGAGAAATGCTGTTGTACTCTGATCATGAAGAAAAAAAGTGCTTCGCACACACAAGAAGTTGCACTGATGTTGTCCAAAGAACAACGAAGAGCACTTATATGATGGAAATCTCATAGGTCTAGGACCATTAAATTAAGAGAGTAGGGGATTAAAATAAATGTCATCCAGTGCTATGCACACATCAGTGATAGCAATGAAGACGATGAAGATCAGTTTTATGGGAGGCTGCAACCGATCATAGAGAAGTGTTCAGGAAAGGGCCTGACAATCTTGATGGCAGACGTGAACGCCAAAGTCGGGATGGAAAACACCGTATATGAAGATATTTAGAAGGTCTATGGAAGATGTGAGAACTAGGAGAGGAGATGACATAGCTTCAGATCACCACCAAATGATGGTTGCCAAGATGAAACTGAAGCTAAAGAAATACTGAGCAACTGGACAAATAGCATTACAAAGGTTCAATACAACCTTCCTTTGACATGATGACAGACGAACTCAAGATAAATTTCAACAATAGGTTCCAAGCCTTACAAGATCCACTCAAAGAGGAGGAAACTACTATGGACGACAAATGAAAAGGGATCAAAGAAGCACTAACTTCAACATGCCAGGAGGTTCTGGGTTGCAAGAAGCATCATCATAAGAAACGGATCTCCATCGGAACCCTTGACAAGATTCGAGAAAGGAAGAACAAGAAGACAGCAATTAGCAATAATCGAACAAGAGCAGAGAAAGTCAAGGCACAAGCAGACTACGCAGAAGCAAACAAGAAAGTGAAGAGAAGCATTGGAGCTGACAATCAGAAATACGTGGAAGAGCGACAGTGGAAAAACTTCAAGAAAGGGAAATATGAAGTAACTGTATGACACGACAAAGAAACTATCAGGGAGATATAGTAACCCAGAGAGATCAGTCAAGGGCAAAGAAGACCAGCCAATCATTGAAATTCAAGGACGAAGGAACGGATGGATGGAATGCTTCGGGGAACTCTTGAATAGACCAGCCTAAATGAACCCACCGGACATCGAAGAAGCACACACAGACCCTCCTATAGATGTCACTCCACCAACGATCGAAGAAATTAAGATGGCCACCAGATAATTAGAGAGTAGGGAAGGGGCAGGACCAAAAAACAGTCGGGCTGATTCACTGAATTCAGACATAAACGTAGGTGCACAGATACTTCATGTTCTTTTCAAGAAGATTTAGGATGAGGAACAAATGCTGACGGAGTGGAAAGAAGGATATCTCATCAAGATACTGAAGAAAGATCTGAGTAAATGTGAGAACTACAAATGAATCACACTACTTTAGGTACCAGGAAAAGTTTTCAATAGGGTATTGCTGAGTCGGATGAAGGATTCAGTAGACGTCTTTGAGATCAACAGATACGATCCCGTAAGGATCAGTTGTTTACAGACCGAATTGCGACACTACGGATCATTGTTGAACAATAAATTGAATGGAACTGGTAATTATACACCAACTCCCTTGACTATGTTAAAGCATTTGAATGTAAATAAGAGAACATTATGGAGACTTCTTCAACACTATAATGAACCTGAGAAGATCGTCAACATCATCCGGAATTCATACGATGGACTGCAGTGCAGAGTCGTGCAAGCAGAACAGCTAACAAATGCATTCCAAGTGAGGACCGGTGTCAGATAGAGCTGCCTACTCTCCCCCTCTTTCTTCTGGTGATTGACAGGATTATGAAGACCTCCACATCTGAGAGGAAGCACAGAATATTATGGACGGGTTGGATGCAACTAGACGATTTGGACTTCTCAAATAACCTTTCTCTTCTATCCCATATACGGTAATAAAGAAGGTAAAGATAGTCAGTGTAGCAGCGGCCTCTACACCAGTAGGCCTCAACATAAACAAGGAAAACACCAACCCAATCGCACTAGATGGGGAATCTCTAGAAGAGTGAAATCTTTCACATATCTGCTCAGCATCGTCGATGAACGAGGAGGATCGGATTCAGACGTAAAGGCAAGAATTGGCAAAGCTAGGGCAGCATTCCTACAGTTGAAGAACATATGAAACTCAAATCGATTGCCCGTCAACCAGTTTCAAAGTCAGAATCTTCAATACGAACGTCTAAACAGTTCTACTGTACGGATCTGAAACTTGCAGAACTACCACAACCATCATCAAGAAGGTACGAGTATTGATAAACAAGGCTATATCGAGGCAATACGCATAGTATGCACATATGCCAATAAGAGACTGATCAATTGCAGTCCTAAACATCAATAAGAACATTCAACAAAACAATACCAAGTAGATTTAAAAGTAACTTATTGTAACGTAACTTTAGTGCTTCCTTTCATATACATCTATACTCATTTATTGATCATAATCATACTTCATGTTTAATTGTAACCAACCTACGGTTTGTAAATGTTGTATAATTAAGATATTTTTAATCAAAACTAGGCATAAGCTTGTTAATAGCGAAGATTTCGAACTTAAGTAGGTATCGTAATCTTGTAATCATTATTATGACGCTGATAGACTCATCTTTACTGTATAATTTTATCCTTAATTATTTATTAGATACTTGAAAGAATTTCTGACTGATATCCTTCATGTCTCTGAAATGATTGAAAACTGCGTTATTGAATATTTTCATTAGTTTAGAACATGAATATTTTAGAATTGTTAGGTGAAATCTAAGCTCAGTCAGTCAGCTACAACGTAGGACCTGGCATTTATATGCGTCGGTCTAAGTTGCCATACCTCGTTAGCACAACAAGATGAACACCAAATTCATAGAAGTCGTTGATTTAGTGGTGGTAATATATAAAATATAGGTTTTATATAAGGATGTAGTATAGGGAGAAAGACAGATATGAAGCAATTTTAGTCTCAAGGTTTAAGGGAAGATAAAGAGTGCATACACCTGCGCCATTGTGATCGATTCTGAGCCATGTCACACAGAGTCTCCAACCATTGGTTACGATAGTCACGCGGACCCCAACCAAGTAATCTGCATCTACCAACATGGCTCAGACTAGAAGTTGGTGACTTCAAGCATTGATGCCACGTTTTGGTTTGGCCGCCCCTAACTCTCTTCCAACCATCCCCAATACTAGTAAGCATAGCTAAACTCTTCTTATTTTTCAGTAAATGTAACTTCTTTTTTTCTTTTTCAGATACTTGTAAACTTTTTATAAGATTAAATGACAATAAAATGAAAAAGTATACACCCATCGATGTTCAACTGTTCAACAGAACAAACTGTTTAATAATTAGTTTTCTGTTGACTGTAATTTATTTGAATTTTACGGTATTTATCAATGATTTTAGTGATGACTAGGAGATGGAAGAGACTACATTTAAGGTTAAGAAGTATTACAAGTTGCATAGAACTGATAAAGAACGTAATGTGATAAAAAAAACAAGTGATTTTTTGTAATTAACAAGTACAATCCAAAGTATTAACTCATCGATGCCTGAAGTTGGAAATTTGAATTATTGAATTCCGGTTTTGGTTTAAATGAGACATGAAAGTTTATGATCTCCTTCTTGTATAAGTTTTTAGACTATGGAAGAGTTCCAAGTCACTTTCTGCAATTCTACAACTACTATTAATTCATGCTGTGAGCTACTTTCAGATTTAATATTGGCTGAAAAAATTTCTGTAAGATAATACACTAACTATAATATAAAATATCAAGACTACTTCACAGTTGCATATTATTTGAATATGAGGTTAGTATTTAGTGACCCTTGTTATGTTCGCTACTTGACTAACTCAGAATACGTTATACAACTACGGCATTCAAACGTATAGTAACCCACGGTCGCAAAGCCAAAAGACAGAAGGCAACTGAAGAAGTATTTGTTGGGTAGGAATCAGAATGTACAAAAAATAATGGGTATTTATAGATATTAGTGTTATATCGTGTACGTGAGTGCTTGCCCAGTTGTTATATGTGAATGAATGCGTACGTGCCCTGTTGATATATGAACGTGATAAGACCGCCCAATTAGAGAGTAGTGAATTTATTTATCGCCCAATGATGCACAAAAACCGTATGAGCAGTGTTGAGTACTTATCAGTCCTGCTTTCTGCCTAGCCCAGCCAGTTAAGTCCAGAACACCAATAACAGCCTCTGCAATACGAATCATTATTCTCAAACATACTGGGTTTATATACCAAACGAACTGACCACATCGTACCATAAAATAGAAAATAACATTTGTACAAGATTTGGCCAAATTTGGCTGTGAATAGAGGGACAGTAATCAATAAACTGGGAATAACTCAAGAATGGTAAATCGTATAATAATAGTCTATAGGTCAAAATAAAGCTTATAATAAAAGGAACATGAATATGAATAGGTAAGTTACTTAACAATTATACAATAGGAAATATACATATCACATTGGTCCATAAATAGTCCTCAGAGTTACCATTCATAATTCTCCAAGGGATACAAAAATTAGCGTTTGTTATATCAACATTACAGTTCAGCCACAATCCACAAATAGGCATGTTATGCTGATGTCCAATAGTAGCATGCCACGATATTCGAGAAAGCTCTATCACGTTTTGATTGGATGGAAACTATTCGGCTCCTTTAGGGCCTCCGGAGTCTCCGTCGTAGTTCTCAGAAGCTGTCCTAACAGCCCTGGTTTATCTGACTCCACTTGGATCGTGTGATTATCGTTATCGAATGTATAAATATCGTTAATCCTTGTATTTAATCATCGACTTAAATCGCATTAGTGAATAACGGAATTAAGTAAATCAGATACGAGAATGAATTTCGAATACGTATATTTCGTACACTCATTGATCTGGACAGACAATCAGGTAGGCGAAACGAAGGAAGCGAAACTGGCTGGCGTAGACATGTTAGCGAACTCGCTTTAATTAGGCGTTACTCAGTCTTTATAGTCAAATCGAATCAAGGCGAAGCAAGACAAGGCAAGGAAAAGGCTAGACGAGGCAAAGCGAATAATTAACAAGATCAAAATGTGACTTAAGAAGAACTGATAAATTGGCTTGTCTGGAAGCTAGAATAAGCTATGTGGGCTTGATATAACAACCCACACTACAAGTTTATGTTCAAGATAAAAAATGTCATTACTTTCGATGAATAAAGAACATTACTGTTTCTTTTTTATCTTAAAGTTTTATGAAATCGAATATATTCAATAATCAAACAGATAACATAATTTATTATTTATTTAACATGACATACATGACATTGATCACTACCCAGTGATCAGTCGATTGCAAATACATCTCAATCATACAGGAGGTCGGTCGCGGCCAGGATAGCTCAGAGGTAACGCCTCTGACTGTAAAGCTGGGTGACATGGCAGAAAATCCGTTAGGGAGCATCATTTCCCTCAAGATCATAGGTACACCTTGCTGATGAGTGCTATTTAGCACGAAACCTAGGTCCAGGGTTTTCTGTTCACTACCTCCAACCACCATCTTGTCTCAACATAGTGCACGCAATGTCGAGTCACCTAGACTGATGGCCACATTGCAACTTGATCGATAGGATTCGATCTACACTAAGAAGGACCTCACATACATGACATTGATCATCACCCAGTGATCAATCAATTGTAAATATTTAACCATTCTATCATTGGACTATGTAAAACAAAATATTGAACAGTATGCAATTGAATATTAAGTCCATGTTTTTTATAAGCAATAATTTAATCAAACATTCATTTAGAATATAAACATAGACAGTGTATCATTGAATAATCTAACATTATCAAAACAAATCCATTTAATTAGATTGTTGTAACGATTATTTGTTAGAATAATAAAATGACTGAGTTGATATTATCAATGTAACAAATAATCTAATGGGACTGTGGTGTGGTGTACTTATATCCATATAAGTAGTATATGGTGATGGTCAGACATAGAATGTATTTTGGCAGAAGATCGATAGGGAACGAACAGAAATGAAGTGTAATCGGTACGAAAATGCATGAACAATAAAATCAGAGAAGACAGATTGATATTTGCGGAAGAAACAGTCAAGACTGAGATAAATGATTGATAGTTAGCTGTTTACTGTATGGTTATCAGAATTTAGTGAGATAGTTTGTAATTTGTGCTTAAATACATTCGATTGTCCCCAACTAGTTTTCTTGTTCACTACAGGACTAGGCAGATTGATGACAATATCAGGAATTGAAAATGTAGGACCATTTAAATTTAGACTGAGTACTTTAAAGGTATTATAAACTCTGTGAGACTTGAAATTTTTTGGTCTAATCCCAAGTAATGTCATGAATGTGTAATGGAGAGGAGTTATAGAAAGCGACAAGAAAGCTTATCAGTACTCCTTGGAAATCAGTTTTCTCCCTTAATTTGACAACAGTTCATATTGAAGATCATCATCATTAGAATACGAAATTTTCATAAAACTAGTCATGTGATTATGTCTGGAGCAATGGATAATTAGTGTACGAATTTAAGAACGAATTAATTCTAAGTAAAATATTTATATCAGAAGGGGTTTTGTGGATATTATAGTAATTTCAATAGTTGAGATCATAAATCAATTGAAGCTAGACCACCATGGAAAACCTGGAAGCACTGGACGGCCAAATCGTCCCATTGTGTGACTCCTCAACAGTGCGCATCCACGATCCCGCCTCGCGAGATTCCAACCCAGGATCTATCAGTTTCGCGCGCGAGCGCTTAACCACTAGACCACTGAGCCGGTCGGCATCCAACGGTGTTAATGTCTAACTTCAACCAATCCACGAAATCGATCGACACATCCACCATTGTCTTCAGTGAGTTACTATCTCACAACAGACCTGGTTGAACTCCATTGGTCACTGCTTCTCATTAGGACTCCAGGAAATACCTCATGGAGCCAGTCACTAATGTGCATATGTTGATTAATATCAGAAGGGGTTTTGTGGGTATTATAGTAGTTTCAATAGTTGAAATCATGAATCAATTGAAGCTAGACCATCATGGAAAACCTGGAAGCATTGGATGGCCGTTTCGTTCGAATCTCGCGAGATGGGATCGTGGACACGCACTGCTGAGGAGTCCCACAATAGGACGAAAAGGCCGTCCAGTGCTTTCAGGTTTTCAACGGTGGTCTAGCTTCAATTGACTCATGATCTCAACTATTGAAATTAGAATATTTATATTTAGGATAATTGTAAAAAGTTATGCAAAGGTAAATAACTTCCTAATATAAATAGCTTTTTATAAATTTAGAAATAATACTGATTTTATTAGTTTTAACGAATACTAATAACTGAATTCTCCCAGTTAGGCATCGTAACCAGTTCCTGGTACATCCTATATGAAACTTTTCTGCTTCTCTACATGGTTAGCTTAATAGTCCCAAATTCATCTAATACTTCCTCCTTTCAAAATTACTGTTTTCCTTAACTTTTGAACTGATTTTCATTGCTTTCTATTGAGAAATCATTCTTAAGGTGTTCCGATATCAGTTTTATCGGCTTCAGTGGTATCTAGAGTATTTTTAGTTAAAACTAGTTATCAATTGCCTGTTTAATAGATAACGTAATCATAGTTAACAAGAGGAATGAATAAATTATTCAGATGGTTGGACCAGGATAGCTATGATATATAATTGAGAGTAAACAAAAGAGGTGTAAGTTGAATGATAATGAGGATATTTTTGTGTAAACTATACAAAGTAAATGCAGTTTATAATAGTTTCTTGAATGAGGATACCCAAGGCAAGGATAAGTTAAGTGTAATCATTTTTCACTGAATATGTTACACGAAGTACCTTCAGTCATTTTTACATTCATTTAATGGATGACTGTTGCATATTAAAGTCAAATTTTTATTAAACACTCTATTTCTAATCAGAAGGGGCACCATCGGATGCCGGCTCAGTGGTCTATCGGTTACGTGCTCTAGCCCGAGAATGGTAGGTCCTGGGTTTGAGTCTCGCAAGGCGAGATGGTGGATGCGCGTTGCTGAGGAGTCCTGCAATAGGACGAAACGGCCGTCCCGTGTTTCCAGGTTTTCCTTGGTGGTCTAGCTTCAATTGACTAATGCTTTCAACTCTATTTTTAGCTCTTTTTTCAGACATATTAAATTGATGAGATAATTAATTGGTCTGAAATGAAATTTGAGACGAATTTAGAGTTAGACGAATCAATTAATAATTAGTTGCCAACGCATTTGATAACAAAATTATTTTTGATTTTAGAAAACATACACATTTTTGTATCTTTCAGTGAGACAACAAACGGAAGCATTGATAATAATAATCACTTTTTTTCAACACATGTCTAATTGTAATGAAAGGTTCTCAGAATGATATGTATAGTCTCACGAATAATTCATTTTTGTATTGATTGTTTGAATCTTCCCATTGATGTTTAGGACTGCATTTGATCAATGTCTTATCGGCATTTGTGCATCCTGTATGGATTGCCTAGATATTTCCTTCAGTCACAAGCATCGTAAGCAGAGAGAGGGTGCAGGTACATCCAGCTGACAAGTCCCGAATAGGACGAAACATACGTCCTGGATTCCAGTTCTAGCCACCATCCAATTTCGCGAATATATTTGAAAACGTTGTATAAGAAAAAACACTTTCACTTAGTGATTAGCTAGAGTTTGTTTTCACGCTTAACAACTTTTTCTACCAGTTGTAGTCCAGTAGTGTATGGAATGTCTGGATTCAATTATATTCGTCTTTCAATTCTGAAAACGATAGATTAATAAGAAGATCCATTAATATATGTCTGTCATAGGACGTGATAATATTCAGTCACTTCGATGTAATCAAGTGATCCAAATTTGTAAATCCAGTCATTAAACAGGATTCATAATTCAATGAAATTTTCTCAGTAAAAAGAGACCATAGTAAGTGTTACGTCTCGTGTTCGGATGCATAAACATTGACCCTTTAACTGCTGCCTGGTTTTGAGATGTCTACCCTTAAACCTAAAACAGGTAACAAAAAGCGGGAGAAGTTCCCTCTGAATAAAAAGTTCTAATAAAAGGATTAATGATTTATTTATGATGACCGTGATTCTCATACTAGGGTTCTGCAAAGGTAATTATCATAAGGTTCACAAATGATGACAGAGAACAGACAATGATTATCCCTTTGGTGATATCACCAATTTATATGTACTTAGAGTAGTCCTAGTCGTCTTAGTATACTTCTTTCTATTTACAAATTACCATTCATTAATTAGTTATGAACCTTCACTAAAATAACGAACGGATCAAAGTTAGACAGCGATTGAGTACCTGGAAGCACTGGATGGTCGTTTCATCCTAGTATGGGACTTAGTAGTGCACATCCACAACCTCGTACGCGGGAACTGAACCTAGCACCTTCGGTCTCGCATGCGAATTGTTAAACCCTAGACCACTGAGCCGATATCCAATGGTGTACAAGCCTAACTTCAACTAGTCCACGATAGTGCGCGACCACATTACATCATATTCGGTGGGTACCATCCGCACAATTGACACGTGGACAAGCTGAGGAGTCCAATGTCCAGTGCTTCTAGGTTTTCAGTGGTGATCTAACTTTGATCACTTCGTGGTTTCAACGAAATTCAATAATCCGCAACCCTATACTGATAATTATGAAACTGTTATTCAAGTTTGCACCATAATTGTCCCTAGTCTTATCTATATCGTGAATTGGTATTCGTAGTGCATTATAATCTTGTATTTTATGCATATAACCGCATAAATTTTAAAACGTGAATAATAACAAGTTTTCAAGTGACTTTCTAGTGTTACAATGTACAGATTGAGAATTGGCAAGAAATTCTTTGTGGTCAATTGATCATTTAACATACATTGTAAATGAATGAATAGCCACATCATTAGTAGTGTATACGCAGAGAACATTCATAACAAGTAACGGAAACAAATCTATTTTTATTATTACATTACATTTCTCTATTTTCTTGAGCATATATATATATATATTACTTGCGCCTGTTACCACCCCTCGTACAACATAGGCCGCCGACCACCATTCTCCAACCCACTCTGTCCTGGGCCTTCCTTTCTAGTTCTATTCAGTTCTTCTTCATTCTTCTCATGTCTGTCTCCATTTTTCGGCGTAATGTGTTCTTTGGTCTTCCTCTCCTCCTTTGACCTTCAGGATTCCATGTGAGGGCTTGCCTTGTGATGCAGTTGGGTGATTTCCTCAATGTGTGTCCGCCTTTTATAGAGTTGCTTCATCAAGTTATATATATATATGTTTACCAGATAACTAAATGGATAGCTATCAGCTCAATTCTGGAACTCCATGGGTTACCATGTTCTGTAGAGCTTTAATTTTTCGTAAAAAAGATTAAGAAGTGTCGTAATTATGATGTATAGAATATTAAGAAGTGATTTTGGACCTGATATATCTACCCTTTTTCTTCCAACCAGGTCAGAACAATTCGGAGGATATATTAGGCTAGTTTGAATGCTAGGAACGAACAAATACCAATGGCATACAAGTTTTTCTACCGCTTAATCAACTCTTTGAACTTATCGCCTCTGTCGTCATAACAAATATGAAATCTAAAGACAAACTTAATTTCAAACTAAAAACTAAAAGATACTATTGATATACTTAATCTATATATATATGTGTTCACAATAACTAACCAATAATTTCAAAGGTGTGGATTTTTTGAAGATTAGTAGTAGATACCACTTGTGATTACTAGCAGAAAATAGAAAAGAAATTGACATTCATAGCATTTTGCTTTATGTAACCGACAATTATTAGTCATTTTATAGTTACACTGAAATAAATTTACTTGGTGTTGTTTACTTGTATCTTCCTATTGTTATTTAGGACTGCAATTGATAAGTCTCTTATTGGCTATTTGCATCCTGTACGAACTGCCTCGATATTACCTGAAGTCACAGGCTTTGTAAGCAAAGATGGATAGTGGCTAGCAATGGGATCCAGTTCGATTCGCGTTTCGTCCTATTTGGGACTCGTCAGGTGGATGTACCTGCATCTCAGGGTTGATGTCCACTCTGAGACTCGAACCCATCGCACAAGCAAGTGGATATCGGGACTCAGTGGCCGAGTAGATAACGCGATGGCGTTTGAAGCGAAAGGTACTGGGTTCGAGTCCCATAGTGAACACCGACTCTGAGATGCAGGCAAATTCAGCTGACGAATCCTAAATAGGACGAAACGCGCGTCCTATATTCCACTGCTAGCCATTATCCATCCTTACTGAAATAAACTGTTTAGAACTGTCGAAAATTACGGCCGTTCCTATTATTTCAAAGGCATTATCACAGTTTAACCTATTGTCAAATTAGAAGCAGTTTTATAGAAAAACAACTGAGAACAGACAAAGACAAACGGAACTATGACCGGTATTGAAAAACAAAAGCGCACAATTTCTTCCTCTCTTTCTCTCTCTCTCTCTATCCACCAACCATATAAAAATAACTATTTGCTATTGTTTATACATCTTTTATACAAAATATTTTTCGAGAACACAGACTAGTAAACGATAGGGTATTCACAATATTGTTGAGAAGTGAGTTTAAATAATCTATTCATTTTATCTTGACAATTGAATAGTAACAATACAAACACTGATTGGTTAATTTAAACAAAGTGAATCGGTTAGTCACCTATTAGTCATAGTTTGCTGTTGTCCTTGGTTTCCATTCCTTAAAAAGTTACATTTATTGACTTGTGTCATTTGTATTTCCTTTAAATTTTGATAATTTATTTGTTTTGATGTAGGATAAACGTCTAGAAATGTTTAGAAATGGAAAAACCGATATTAGTAATACAATCCTGTGAGATAATATCAGTCTTTTTTTGGCCAGAATAATGAGAATGCTAACATTTCAGAAGTAAATTTGAATATCAAGGTCATAGATATGTCTTGATGATAATCTGTAATTAAAACAAGGAAATTATTTGAAACAAAACTCTTCAAGGTCATTCCAACACAGTAGATTATTGATGTTCTCGAGGAAGCTCAATGAAGCTCAGAAAAAGCCGAAGATATTCCGCCCAATCATCTTTTGGAAGAATATTCAAGAATCTCAATAGGTAGCTTTCCTATTGGACAAATGTTAAAAAACCCCTGTATGCGGATTGGGCGACTATAATGATTGTTATAAACGGTAGGATGCTTGTTTTAACGCTAGAGTTTCTTGTTATAACAGTCCTTTCACTTTTTACACGTATGTGGGACGTTAATTTACCTTAGACAAATATCTACACTAGATTTCCCACTTAGTGTCTATTCTACAAGATTTCAACACAACTCAGATCATGAACACGAGATTAGACTGACTAGAACGTCAATATATTTCCACATCAAAATCCGACACAATCCAACAACAAGGAAAAGTCCATCAATAATAATAAGGATAGGGGAATGTATAAGACATATAACACCTGTCATCCTATCTAATGTCTGACTCAGCAAAACAACCAATCATTGTCATTCTTGCCCACACATCAATGATGATTTCGTTTTTACAAAAAACTATAAATATCTGAGAGTTTTGTACCATATTTGACACTGTTTGGAATAGCATTCCTTTCACTTGTCTTCTGACTTGCAACTTGGAGGGTTCCAGCACTCAAGTGCTCAAATTGTTCGTGGTGTATCAAGAATCTAAGCTTTAGATATAACACTTTCGTTTCTTGAACTTGTAATCACTTGTCAATCAGTGTTTATATTTTCATTATTATATTCTTTAATATTTCGTGGATTTTCATCTAGCTTAAATATACGTTGATATTTCGTTGCCTAGAGTGTATCAAGAAGATGATAGAAAAGAAGGAATATGAGATCACCACACAGTAAACACACAAGATATACATAATTGAGATCATGAGCCAATTGAAGCTACACCATCATGAAGAACCTGGAAGCACTGGACGGCTCAGTGGTCTAGTGGTTAAGCGCTCGCGCGTGAGACTGATAGGTCCTGGGTTGGAATTTCGCGAGGCGGGATCGTGGATGCGCACTGCTAAGGAGTCCCACAATAGGACGATTTGGCCGTCCAGTGCTTCCAGGTTTTCCATGGTGGTCTAGCTTCAATTGGCTCATGATCTCAACTATATAAAATTACTAAAATCTCCACAAAACCCCCTTCTGACACAAGATATACTTTTATTTATTGAGGAGTACAATCAATAAGTAAATGTTGTACAATGATGGATTCATAATAATTTGATAATCATAATTAGAAACAGAGAGAATAAAGTTTTCATTTTATTACATGGGCTTTGTTTGTTGCTGAGAAATTTTCCTGGAGTTCACAAGTTTTTGAAGCTTTTTTGTAGGATTAAATATGATGGGTGTGGTTACTACTCAAAGTAGGACACCCGTCATGTTCTGCAGTATGGTCTGGCAGTAAGAGCTGCCGGATTCCACCAAAAATATTAACATTAATAATAGTGAATATACCTTTAAAAATCCAAATTAAATCATGAGATGAAAAGTATCAGTTAATATTAAAGCCCATGATGTAAACGAAGATAACAGATAAAGGTATCTGCTCACTATCACCAACTTCGACCAATGTCATCTATGGTCCTCAATCATGAAATATAATTATCTTCTGTACTTTGATAAAAGAGTCCACATTTTCTATTACGACATAATCAGAAAGTCAATATCACTATAGATTAGTGTTATGTTTTTATTGAACGTGACACTACTAACCATTTCCGAAATTGATCCTAAAGGCAGTAGCTGTGTATTCGTAAAATACACTTTAATCACCTCGACTAATGAGGTTGCACAGTCTTATCACAGTGAATTTCATGTTTTTATGATCAATCAGTAACACATTGAGGTCTCTTTTATTCCCCGATCTAGATCAATCAAATAGGATGTTGGAGAATTTCAACTTACAGATATTTTTTAAAAAATCAGAATCTAATCTTCGAATCTTCAAAAAAAAGGGGAGGTGTTAGGTCGGCTTACGATAAACTCTATCAGAGCCTCCAGAGAGGCTCATAAAGAGCCCAACCAATCAGCGATTAGTTAGAAGCTATGCTACTAAAATGCTACTAAAATAACAAGGTCCTGATTGGCTGTTAACATACTGTTACTATGGGATCTCAAGGTCTTTTAGTTACTATAAAACCCCTGTTTTTTCTGTACATAATTGAACCTTGTAGTAAAGTACTTCTCTGATACTCGTGTCTTCTCTCTGGTCTTTCAAGTCGCTGAGTAGTGCTAGCCTGGGGTTATCCGAATAGCTAGGATCCGAATAAAGCGTTCAACTTACAAGATATAACAAAAACCTGGAATCACTGCTTTAAGGCCGTTCCGTCCTACTATGGGACTCCTTAGCAGTGCGCATCCACGATCCCGCACTCAAGAGATTCGAACCCAGGTCCTACCAGTCTCGCGCCAGAGCACTTGACCGATTGACCACTGAGTCGGCATCCAACGGTGTTAATGTCTAACCTCAACCAATCCACGATTTTCAGCAACCGTTCACCAATTGTCTTCAGTGAGTTGTTATCTCTACAACAGACTTGATAGAACTCCACTGGTCACTGCTTCCCACTAGAACTCAAGGAAATATCTCTTGAAGTCAGTAATTAGTGAGCGTATGATTATAGATCAGAAGGGGTTTTGTAGAGAATTTAGTATTTTCAAAGTTAAAATCATGAGTCAATTGAAGCTAGACCACCATGGAAAACCTGGAAGCAATGGACGGCCATAAGACATAATTAAGCTAGCGGAAAGAAATCAGAAAATACCTATTAATGATAATCCCAATCAAATAATTTTATATTTCCATTGATTGTTTTGTTTAGAAATCGGATTAATTTTCGATTTTCTTTTCTTTCTTTTTTTTAAATGATGATCTAGCGTTATTTGAAGAAGTACCGGAAACCAAAGTGTTTATTGAATAAAATATATTTACAAGTTAATCAGATTATTTAGTAAATTAATATTATATACTGAGGGATCAATGACTCTATACAGTTAAGTTACTGAAATATAATGAGTTTTTTGTTAACCAATTTTGATGAATGTATCTGGAAGAGAACAGTACACTGTGTTTGGAGAAAAGTGTTCGACGTCTCTACTGTCTCATGAAGGTATGCCACGACGAACTGTTCTTTCCCCTCTTTGCTTCTTTTCTGCATGATCTGTCATCTTCCACAAAAAACACTTTTGTTACATACACGAGCGACCTCACTGTATATATGCCGATTTCTACCTCTTTACATCCTCTTGAAGTGAATGGTATCCTGTCTCGTATGGAATAAGGGTCTGTTGTTAAATGGTCTTAAAATTAACCCGTCTGTCAACTTTAGCCTGAGATATGAACAACATCTAAATATCCTTTTGGAATCCCATAATGCTTGTAATATTGGAGATTCTTTGATAAACACAGTGTCGAAGGTCAATTATCTTGGTGTAACTTTCTTATTTTTATCTCTCTCGGTTTTCTCATGTTTTGCTATTGAAGAAAGTTTTCCGTCTGACTTACTACATAAAGAGGCTGCATGGTTTTGGGATTACTCGACATTTACACTTACAATCAGTCAATTCTTGCATGTTACCTACTATTCTTTACTGTTCTCCGTTATTCTTGCCCAAGCTTTTGAGAAAACATTTTGCTGTGTTAAGAAGTGCTGTGAAGGTAGTTAGCAAGGTGTATAGTGAATCTTTCCAGGTCAGTATGAATATGGTTGTGGATAGCCAAGTAGAATCTCGCGAACTCCTATCAACTATTATCTTATCAAATACTAACCATCTACTTCATTCACATCTTCGTACTTGTATATCTTCTAGTAGAACGAGACGCCAAAACATTAGGATTCATTCACGTGAGCAAAAGTATAAAAGCTCTACAATACCTTACCCAGCAAGTATACTATATGACGAACAGGTTATAAGATCTGATTTAGTCAGAAACTTTATTCTTGAGCATGCTGCTAGTTAACAGTTGTATAGGTTCTTGTCTTATCAAAAAATATTTCATTCAATTCCAGACAGTTGGTTTACTTATTTCATGTGCATATTCATACAGTTGCCGATCGTTTATTTGTTTTTGTAAGTGAAACTTGAAGTATTGTGTGCTGAGAATTCCATATTGTTCTAAACACATAGTATTGAACAAAGCCATCAATAATGATAATAATAATTGATATCATGAATGGATAAATGTTAGACCACCATTTGTAACATGGAAGCACTGGACGGCAGTTTAGTCCTAGTATGGGACTCCTCAACAGTGCACATTCACGACCCAACACGAAGAACTTGAGACTGATAGTCCTGGATTCGAGTTCCGCGGGAGGGGTTGTGGATGCACACTGTTGAGGAGCCCCATACTAGGATTAAACTGCCGTCCAGTGCTTCCACGTTGTTTGCTGATATTATAGATCCATTTTTTTAAAATGTTTTTTATCTTTGATAATGTAACACTCCTAACACTGATGCATGAGTAAATGAATGTTAAATTTATTAACAAGTGATACATGTCAGTTCCCGAATAAAAAATATTCTGCCATTTTACAAATGAGGCCTGCGTAGCTATATATCTGTGCTCATTAAACTCTTTATTAGAATTCTTTAAACTCTTTTATATAATTAGGTTAGTCAATATTTTCCTGAGATCCGGTAGATAACTGATATACAATGAACAAACTGAATCTTAAAAGAGAATGAAAGGCTTGTGTGTCTATACGATAATGAACTTAAGTGTACACAAATTGAATAGGAAGTGAGCTGCTACAGTTTTCTTTGTAATGTACCATTGCATGGAATGTTTATATTTCTGAAATTATTATTGTATGTGACTTCGATGGTATTTATGAGTATCCTTAAGAAAATTTACAACTAAAACAGTTGATAAGACCACAAATACCATTCATGAATCTAATTTGGGTTCCACTGAAGCAAATGAGAAACTTGATCCGATTTTTGTACGAGAGTTAGACGTATCTGTACCGAGGATACATTTAATATCAAACTTGATAAAATACGGCTGATTCTTGCAAACAATGAATATCCACATAGATTCATTGGGAAAAATCCGAAGTTAACATAACAACGTGAGTATCCACAGCACCAAAGAAGACTCCCTTCAGGAACATTCAGCTTTAAGGATACTGTAGCAGAAATTTTGAAGAACAGACTTTCAAGATCTCTATTCTGCTGAACTCAGCATTATCTTTTCTAGTCGGCCTATAATTCGAAGTTATGTGAAGGGCAAGCTTCCGCTTTGGGTTAAACCAATGTGCATCTAGCAGTTTACTTGGTTATGTGGAGCAGGTTATATTGCCCACACAAAGCGAGCTCTTTCGAAACGCATCTCCGAACACTACCCTACCTAGCTCTTCAAAGGATTACAGAGGTTAGTCAAAAGCTCGGTCTTGGAGCAGATAGTCAATTCTGACTACTCCGCTTCTTCAGAAGCCTCCTTCAAAATCACACATTCAGTCAGAAGATTGGGCTCAATAGGAATGCAAATAAAGATTATGCACAACAAAGGTCATTGCTACCCACTCGTCCAAACCTAACCCTGGAGCATGAAAACAGTTGGTTCAGTCCTTTATTCTTCACCTTACCACTTTTTCATTAGCCGATAATCACATAACTCCCTTTCAATATCCAATTTTCAAGTATTGACAACATACTACATCAAGTGCCTTAAATATTTATCATCATTCTATCTTACTATAGAATACTATCTTAGCAAATAAAATTAGCTACAAGTACGATTGTACAGCTTAAGTAAATGAATTCGTAGAAAAAAGTTTTCCTCCGCCGTGTTGTCTTCTTTCTTCTTCAATAACAATACGTCTCTTTCGTTAGTTTCTGGTTATTTGGTTAACTAAGAACCACTTATAATTATATTCCTGTGATTCACTCATGATCTAAATTGTATTCATCATTGATTTCAAAAAACTTTCCGTCCAAACGTTTACATTTCCATATGCACATTCTACAATTAAATCACTTAAAAAAATGGTTGGCCATCATCAAGATTGAAGTAAAAAGATGACACTACTTGCTAGTAGTTAGCAATAAAACCAATCAATTTGAATTACTTATAAATATAGAGAACATCCGCTCATTAAAATTTAATGAATAACATGACCATCAATGTAGTTAAGTATTTAAAGATGAGTTCCATGTAAAAACACAAAACAAGTAATCCATGAAAGTTAACTTTGATCACCTAAGAATTAAGGTGTAGAAGATTTACGGAACTCGGTTAATAACTACACTGCTACATAACAGTTAAATCCTCCCATGAAATTACAACTTTTATATTGAGATACCTGATATTCTAGTAACCAGGATAATAATGAGATCATTGTTTTACATGAAGTTGTAGAAATTATAAGCATACGTGGTCTGTTTGCCAGACACCCAGAGGTAATATAAATAGCTAACCATGGTTCATTTATTTTAAATTCACATCGATGTACCCAGGACAATGAGTCTAAGTCATTTTGTAGTCAAAATCTCGCGACGATTGTGAAGAAGCGACTATTCTTCCTACTGATCAACTACTTGGGCATTCAGGACGTTACTCGTAACCAAAAACTGAGCTAACTTATGTCGATCATGACCTTAGTGAAGTGGATTAACAAGAAATCCCAGTAATTCTTTTCATTAACTTCCTCAGATAGTGTAAAAGCAAGGCTTGACTGAGTCTTGCGATATATTTAGTTATCACCCTTATATATATGATCACGTATATTATATGGAGCATGATATCAAAATAAGAATGTGTTTCTACCTTCAAGTTTTGCTTAACCACAAAATTTCTAATGTGAAACTCTTCTGTACCATCAGGTTACTGCCATGAATGGCAGTTAGCAAAGATATGTGCAATGAAACGAATACCCGTCATATTGTTTACAGTATACACAATTCAGTCCAATAAATTTTGCTGCAAAAGTTTGGGAAAAGCGCAACAATATTCCCCAGTGTTTATATCTCGATTTTATTGAACTTATAGCCGTTGTCTGCTATAGTGGCAAAATTGTTGTTTTCAACATATTTAACGGATATTTGATGGTTCACCTTTTATTACCAAAATTAACTAGTTCCTTAAACACTAAATTATTATTATTTCGACCGATACAGCTAGCTGACTGATTTGATGCACATTATGCTTCACGTAAACAATAATTTAAACTTTTCCTAAGAATTCTTCCTATATAGTGTCTCAAATAATCATCAGGTTTCACCTTTGACTGGTCTGCATACGAACAGTAACATTCGACAAATCAACTTATTGTCGCATCATTTGCAAGAAATACATCGACTGAATATATTTTTTTCCGCACCCACGGTCTATTGTCTGTTTAAAACAGCAATGGCCCTTCATTCATAGGGTTACAGGGTCAAATTTTGTTCCATTTACTTCGGCATAAGCAGTCGAGCAGTTCATTGGCTCAAACACTTAAACTGTGACGAGTGAACAAACTTACTTTACTACTGAGTTGGAAGAACTCGACTGGAGAGAATGGGCATGATAGTTGTGAATCTATCTGACAAACATTTAAATGAACACGAACTATCATTGCTTAAAAAAGGTCCCAATTACAATTTGAGCAAAACACAACTTATGGCCTCTGAAATTATTCCGATTATTGAACCTGCCTTAAACAATATTCCGACTGATCAAGCGAATTCAGTGAGGTTTAAAATCTCAAATGTATTATTGAAACAAAAACCGAATACACCTAATCTATGTAAAGAAGAAATGTGTGCTTTAAAACAGTTACGTAAAGACAGAAAAATTGTTATAATGAGAGCTGACAAGGGAAACACCACTGTTGTTATGAATAATTCTGATTATGAGAAAAAAGTCAATGAACATCTCGACACTGGATCTTATGAAAAAATCAAGATTAACAAATGTAGAGCAACTTTGAATAAGTTGAAAGCCGAAACAGCCAAAATGCTACAGGCTTTAAAACCGAAACTAGGACCATCTCTATGGTTTTCTCTATATCCGAAAAGCAACAAACCATGCAGATTTTATGGACTACCAAAAATACATAAAACAGATGTCCCAATAAGACCTGTTGTTGATTATACCAATTCACCAACCTACAATCTTTCTAGATACCTAGCTAAGATTCTTAAACCATATGAAAGCACAATCAAACACGGAATAAAAAATTCTAATGATTTTAAAGATGTTATCTCTAATATTCACATAGAAGAAGATGAAATAATGGCAAGTTTTGATGTTTGCTCATTATTCACTAATGTTTCAATTAAGAAAACATTAGATATTATATATAATCTATTAGATTCTGACAATGATCTTAAACAGCGCTGTCCTCTAGTTACCTCGGATATTATTAGAGCGTTAGATCTATGTTTACGTTCAACTATATCCAGTTTTCGAGGGGATTTATACAGACAGACAGAAGGTGTAGCTATGGGATCACCGGTTTCCCCAATTGTTGCTAACCTCTTTATGCATTCATTGGAAACTAGTGCCATCTCAATGTGTTCTCAGGCACCAAAAGTATGGTTAAGATATGTAGATGACACTTTTGTCTTTATAAAACGAGACCATTTGGACGAACTGTTTAAACTTGTCAACAACTTTGATGGAAAAATCAAATTCACCAAAGAGTTGGAATCTCCTGAAAACAAATTACCTTTCCTAGACTGTTTAGTGGAAAGGAAAGTTAATAATAGCTTAAAAATTAGTATATTTCGAAAGCCGACAAATTCAGAAAAATTTCTAGATTTTAAATCGGCACATCCACACTCAACCAAAGTGACAGTAGTCAAAAATATGATTACAAGAGCTCAAAAACTTGTCACTGAACCAAATGATATAAAAACGGAAATAAATTTAATTACATCTACCTTAATTATGAACAATTATCCAAAAGATTTTATTAAAAGAATAATTAAGATTAAAAGAAAAGACGACATTGTTAATACAAAAAGATTACAGAAAAAGGAATGGGTTAACACAGTGGTGATCCCATATCGGAAAGGAATTTCGGAAGATATTCGAAGAATCTTAAATAATCAAAATATAAGAGTATTTTTTCGAACAAACAATACTCTAAGATCAAAATTAGTAAGAATTAAAGATCCAATTCACAAAGAAGAACAACAAAATTGTGTCTATGAAATCAGATGTAGTGACTATAATGCAACACATGTAGGTGAAACATCAAGACAACTGAATGTGAGGGTGAAGGAACACAAACAATGTTTGAAACACATTCCTAAATCCTCAGATGATGTAAGGAAACTAGAGAACAAATCAGCGATAGCATTACACTCGATAGAATCGGGTCATACAATTGGTTTCGTTCACACAAAAATCCTTCAAAAAGATTTCAATTCTTACAAGGAAAGGCAAACAGCTGAAGCCCTATACATTTGGGCTAATCCAAACAATATTAATAGGAGGGATGGAATACAATTAGCAGTGCCATGGCAGCTAATCATTAATAAGTAACAACCTGAACTCTTTAACGTTTTTTTTTTATCTATTTCGTATTATCTAAATGACAACAATTGCTTTCAATGATTCTAATCAGTTGTCTTATCGGAATTTGTTAAACAATTCACTAGAACATTAAAAATGACACATACATACAGTTTTTAAAAATTACACTCTTTTATTTTTATTTTTGTTTAATTATCTTCATTTTATACATGCTGTGACAGATATGATTCATATCACATATTACAAATTGTATGTTTTCCTTATAAATTCACTGATAAGAGACAATATCTAATGTGAATGTAATTTCTCCTTTCACCTCTTACGTTTCCCATACAATATGTTATATTAACGCTTATCATTTCACATCACACATCTCTTACACACTAATACACATACCTAGTTTAGACTTTGTTAACGTTGATTGGATGACCTATTCAGTGTACAATGAACCCGGAGAACCATATACCTATTTATATTCGATAATTTTGATGTTTGATTATAATTCCTTGAAAAAGCTTGGACCAGATTGCCAGGCAAAACGTTGGATTTACTACAAATTCATTCGCTGAGATTTTACAAATATATATTATTCCTATTTAATGTCTTACATCAACTCGGCGCTCAAATACTGTGAAACTATTCGCTCTAATTTAGACGAGAGTTCTTATATAGAAGTCAAGAGAATCTACTGAAATGAACAATTAGGGATAATCCTGTGTATATTACTAAAAGGAAGACGAAAGTGAATACATGAAGATCACTGTTACCTATTTTGAGGCATATCATCTTATACTCCTAAATTATCGATTATAATTACCTTGAGTGCCGAAACCAAGAAAGCCTGCACATGTTGGACTAATGATCACACATTATGAGCAATATACTGATTCAACTGCCATTAACCTTTTTCCAACACACTCCTACACTAGTTAGCGTACAACATTGAGGTAGGTAATGGGTAGGACAAATGAAAAAAAATTGTAATGAGCAATGGCTTGGTAATAAGTCAGAACAAAAATAAAAGATAGCTACATGATATGTTTGGTGGAATGCAAGTAATCAATAAAAGTCAGTAGAGGAATAAAATATTAGTTAATTACATACATTCCCTTTTCAACTTGGTCACATATGGTTTTTATTTGGTTAGCGAAGAATTCGTAATTAAAAGGTTGGTTCCGAGCATAAAAGGGATTTTTCAACACAAAATCTGTATAAGCCTCGTACACCCTGCGGAGAGCCTCGCGAGAAGCCATTGGTAATTTAACATCAGTAACAAGTAAGAACTTAACACCGGTATGGGTTTCGAAACAATGAACACGGCAACATTCCGTTTCCAAAGTTTGGATACCGGAATTCCAAACTCGTGGGGCCTTCTTATCATTAGCCGGAGAAACAAAGCTGAAGCTGGAATCCGGAATCGGGGAAAGAAGTCGAGCCATTGAGTGTAACGGATGGAACATACTAGCAAGGTGAATTCGGTCGTTTGGACGTAGTCGAGGTCTTCCAAGTTTGATAGTCAGTGGAAAGTTGTCTTTATCTGAAAAAACCTCCAAACAGAAAACCACTGATTATCAGATTCTCAAACGGTAAACCTCAGTATAAAAAAAGTGGTTACTAGAAATTAACATGGCAGTATGCTAGAAGACAGCTATCATAACCAGACAAAATTAATACTTAGCTAGAAGTCTCCCTTGGACTATTAGTACCATAAACATTGAAAAGACCAGGTTTTTGAATCTTTGTTTACAACCGATTAACAGCGTACTCTCTATATATTTATTAGATACATCAATAACAAATTTGACTTGTATCTTAAGTTATTGTGAGTGAAGTGATTGTTTTAAAGTTAAAGAACTGAAGAGGATCCACCTAGGGAAGTTTGAAAAACCCTGATTCCAAACCAATGGTGCACATGGGCTCCAGGATCCTGAGGGACTAAACAGCATATGAACCTACTGTTGGTTACCGACTACCATAGGACTGCGTCTCCTAACGTTGTTCCATTGCCTTGTAGATTAGACCTAAAGGTCAAAGGCTTGGGAGCGGTTCTTAAAGAAAACCACCTGTTCCGGCTTAGGCACCCGAGCAGTATTCCAGCCCTCACATAAATCACATGATTTGCGAGGCACATATATATCTAGTACCTGCTAGTACCCTTGTTTGTGTGTTTAGGTAAATAAATAAATAAAACTAAGTCATCAAATGGACCCAGAGTAGTGAACTGGGCTGGTGGTTGAAAGTTTTGCCACTTTTTGGTGGGTAGGTCATACATCCTAAGACAATTAATTGCATTCTTTAGAGGTTCGGAAAGCAGAAAGTGCGTGGAAATATATTGGTGGGGAGTATAGAAATAGAGATGTGCGCTCTTTGACCGTTTCAAGGTCCTCTCCAGTGAACTGAGTAACAGTGCCAGGATGTTTGGGATGCGTTTCTCCCAAACTAAATGTAAATTGTTACTCCGGGACTGGTCTAAGCCGACTAGCAGACTACTTGGTTGGGGTCCGCGCGACTATCGTAACCAATGGTTGGAGACTTTAGGTGACATAGCTCAGAATCGATCACAATGGTGTAGATGTATACACTCTTTATCTTCCCTTAAATCTTGAGATTAAAATTGCTTCATATATGTCTTTCTTTCTGTGCTATATCCTTATATACAACCTTTCTTTGATATATTAACACCACTAAATTAACTACTTTTGTGAATGCGTTGTTCACCTTGTTGTGCTAACGAGGTATGGCAACTTAGACCGATGCATATATGTGCCTGGTCCTACGTTGTAACTGACTGACTGACTGACCCCTCGAGTGAAGAGAGTCCTGGAATTTGTGAAGAGGTTGAGCGCTAAATATGGTAATGAAAGAAGGAAATTTGAGTTCATAACTGAAACCGGTAACTAGTGGAGAACCAGAAGGTTCTGTCCTTAGTCCTTTACTCTTTATATTGTATGTAAATGAACTCTCAAATATGGTTGAGTCCCAAACGCTACTATACGCTGATGATGTAAAAATCTGGTGCGAATATATCAAAAGACGCAAATGCGAACGCACTGTACAGAGACCTAGATATTCTGATTAGTTGGTCAAAAAATGACTGATGCCTATCAACGTGGCCAAGTGTGTCTACAGGCACTTTGGGAATACAAAGATAAACAGGTACAACATAGAGTAAGTGCTTGCGTCCGTGATCTGGTCTCCTAAGGATCTTGGGGTGAGTGAGTCATGACCTAAAGACCATGGCCCACTGCTGTGAGGTTTCAGCTAAGGGGTTTTGAACCCTATGGGTTTCAAGACAGATATTCACCAAGCTAGATGCTACTATTTCGCTAAAATATACACAACCTAAGTGAGAACGAAACTTGAAAACTGCGTTCAGGCTACAAGCCCCCGTCCAAAATGTGACTCGGATATCCTAGAAAAAGAGGGCACCTACCCAAGCAACTCCAAAACCTCGGGTTTACCATAGGAAGAACGGCTTGAAAAGCTAAACCTTTTTACAGTGTCATTCCGTTGATTGAAAGGTGATCTGATTTTGATGTATAGAACAATAAGAAGTGATTTTGAAACTAATATATCCCCTCTTTTTTCCTACCAGGTTGGGAAAACTCAGAGGACATAGCAGGCGAGTAGAAAAGCGAAGGACGAACAAAATACCAATGGCATACAGGTTTTTACACCGAGATGTCGATTCTTTGCACCCGTTACCCGAAGCAGTGGTGTCCGCACATTTAGTTGACTTATTTAAGGGGTTAGACTCACAGAAGCATACCAAAAAAGGAATAACGAGGGCCCTCTGTTCTTACTACGCAAACCTGAAAAGGTGGGACAGTGTGATCTTTTGCTGCAACTAAAATAGTTCTCGGCATTATTCACGATTTGTGTTACGAGACCTAAATCAGATTTGGTGCATCAACAGTAGGGATAGTAAAGTGGGCATATGAATAAAGCTAGTATCTTCGGACATTAGGCACCTACTTCAAAAAAAATAAGTCGAGATTACTTGCTTTCAGTTTGTATAATCCTGAACTACTTGGGTCTTACTTTTAAATTGCCTCAAAATATCGCATCAATGAACACATTGTCCCAGCCTTAGCCGATTCAAAATACTTTGAAATTGAATGTAACTATATTGCACAAAACACATGAATGCTAAGATTACTTACTTTTAAAATATCCCTGTTGTCTTCCAGAGATGTCCCTTTAGCTGTAATGCCGTCAACAGATATTACAGTGTACCCTATTTTTACATCGTCACATGCACCAAAATCCACAACAATACGGCCATCCACAGCTTTGAAATGGAACGGGAGTGGGAAATCGTACTTCTTTTCAACTTCGACGTTAACGTCAGAATGGTCATAGTAAAATTGTAGTGAACCAGATTCACTAATCACGTAAAGGCCGTATACACTCATTTTCGTGCTAATTTTAATTCAGACTTAAAAAATCAAGTACGACAAGGAAGGAAGCATGTACATAAATATACAACAGATCGGTGACATGAATTTCGATTTTATTGGTGACCAGGCACAAGGTTTTAAAATCAATAAGTTTTTCCAGACGAATTTGTTTCGTATTATTTTAAAAGAATTCAAGTTGCTAGGTTTCCAAGACCACCATAAACTGACATAAGTTATTGATGTCAGGCTTTCGAAACGACCTTGAATTTAAATAATCGGCGATGGTTTTTTAAAAGCCACTCTTCCTCGTTCAAATGGTTCAAATGGTTGAGGACGGAATAGAAAAAGCTTTCGCTTAACGGGCTTCCGTGTCTGGTAGCAATGGATCACCAATACCTCCAGGCAAAAACCTAGGTATATGAACGATAATAGAGGAAAAAAAGAATTTGGTAAATCATAATAATATGGTATCCTTAGTCCTTAAGAATAAGTCAAGTTTCCTCTTAAAGGACTCCTGGGAGATCGCTTGGACTAGCTCAGTCGGCAGCGAATTCCAGCACTTGACAACTCTAACGGAGTAGAAGTTGTGTCTGCAGTCTGTTCTGCTATGTTGAGTCTCCAGTTTCTGGGTGTTACCTCTTAGGTTAGTGTTGTGACTAAGCTTAAGAAGATGTTTAAGGGGATGACCAGAAGTATTAAGGATACTGTAAGTCATAAGAAGGTCACCTCTAAAACGCCTGTACTCTAACGGGTAAAGGTTGAGTGATTTGAGGCGCTCTTCATAAGGTTTGAATTTGAGTCGCCGAACTGATTTCGTGGCTCGACGTTGTATACGTTCCAGAGTGTCCTTATCCTTTTGGAGGGAGGGAGGAAATACTATGTTTCCGTACTCTAAATGGGGACGAATAGAACTGTTGAAGATTATATGGAAGGTTCTACCGTCAAACTGGCCAAAAATGCGCTTCAATGTTACCAGTGCGAGGTTTGCTTGAGAGGCGTTTTTGTCACAGTTCGCATACGATTTCAGGTCGTAAGGTACCAACACTCCTAAATCTTTTTCAACTTGGGAAACTTCTAGAGGGGAGTTACCTAAGTTATAACTATAGTCTGCAACATGTCTCAGATGGACTACCTTGCACTTTGAAGTGTTGAAGGTAAGTCCGTTGTCGTCTGCCCAACTTTGAAGTCGGGTCAGATCCTCCTGAAGAACTAGTATATCATTATGATTACGTATCTCTCTCCAAAGTTTCACATCATCAGCAAAAAGCAATAAGTCAGATGAAACTTGTTGAGGAAGATCGTTAATATAAATCAAGAAGAGAAGAGGTCCTAGTATTGAGCCCTGGGGGACCCCACTAGGACATTCCATAGCCTGAGAGAGAGTGAAGTTAACCCTGACCTTAAAGTGTCGGTTTTCTAAATATGAAGAGAGCCAATCAATCAAAGGGGGTTTTATACCCAATCGTCCAAGCTTCTTGATAAGACATGCGTGGTTGACCCTATCAAAAGCTTTTGAGAAGTCCAGGTAGATGACGTCAACCTTCCCCTTGCGATCAAGGATGGTTACCCATCTATCCACCGCAGTCAGAAGGTTGGTCATACAAGAATGACCTTTCCTGAAACCATGCTGTTGAGGTGAGAAGAACTTTGAGGATGATAAGTATTCTAGTAAACCGTCGTATATTAGGGATTCCATAATTTTGGAAGGTATGGAGAGAAGGACCACTGGTCGGTAGCTTGAGGGTTCACTGCGTCGACCTCCTTTGAAAATTGGTGTGATGTGGGCCAGCTTCCAAATTTCCGGTAGTTTGCCTCTGCTTAGCGAGTGTGCAAACATCACGCTAAGTGGTGTCGCCAGGATTGAAGCTGCTTCCCTCAAAACAGCGGGAAGAACCATATCCGGACCAGGAGAAATGTCTTTTCTTAGGTGCTGCAGTTTACGGAGCACCAGGTCAGCACTCGGGTCCACTTCGGAAAGTCCTGTACAGGTGCAGGTGAAGCTTTCGTCAGTATCGTTGATGTGGGCCAGCTGAAATGTCTTAGAGTATTGTTCAGCCAAAAGGTTAGCGGCATCACTGTCGTTATTGGTCGGGCCATTAGGACCAAGCAGTTGGGAAACTCCAATTTTGCCTTGTCGAAGAGAAGCTGCGTAACTGAATAAGCTCTTCGGATTGGAGACAAATTTATCGATAAGCTTGGTCTGGAACTGAAGCCTATCTTCTTTTATTGCCTTTGTGCATATGTTCCTTATATGTTTGTATTGCCTGAACGCGCCGTTGTTATCAGTTCGTTCATATTCAGCCCAACAGTGCCTTTTGCGGCTTAGCAAACGACGAGTGCGGTTCTTGATGATTGGAGGTTGCTTGTAGCTTTTTGGGACCATTTTAGGAACTGAATGCTCAGTAGCACATAAGATCGTGTACAGTAAAAAATCCCAATGAGCATCCACTTCAAGTTGAGGGCGAACATCCCAATCCACCTGTTGTAGATAGTCCTGTAAAGCTAACACATTCAACCGTTTGAAGTTCCAGCGCTTGTTGCTAGTAGGATATCGTAGCTCCGTTTTGCTGACAAAGTTGAATGATAAGACGGCTTGATCACTTTTCCCCAGGGGAGCCAGGATTGAGAGGTGGTCAACTAGGAATTCTTCATTTGTGAATACCCAGTCTAAGCGCGACGGCGTCTGACTGTTTCTCCAACGAGTTGCCGACTTCACACTTTCGAATAATCCCAGGTCACCGATGAGGTTGAAGAACAGAGCTTCAGTAGAGTTGTCACCTCCAATGTATGTATGTTCCACGAAGTTGATTCTAGGAAGATTGAAGTCCCCTAGAATCAGGATTTGGGAGAATCCGAGACGCGTAGAGCGAGTTAATCCTTCCAGCAGACAATTGTCATACTCGATGTCGGCAGTGGGCTTCCTGTAGATGACCCCAACTAGACACCTCGAGGTGGTAGACAATCTTACTGAGCACCATACTGACTAATCAAGACTGAGAAACTCTTGGTTGTGAAGTTGGTGCGCATCCAGGCATGACCGTATGTATAGTGCTACTTCATCCCCCATTCCTGTTTTTCTGTCGTTGCGAAATAAAGACATTCCAGTTATTGCTAGCTCCTAGTCCGTAAACTGAGACGTTATCCAAGTTTCGGATATTCCTATCAGATGGGCATCATTAGCGTTGCTAAGTCCACGTAGCTCATCCATTTTGTTTGGCAAGCTCGCGGCGTTCGTGTATAGGCAGTTTATGCTTTCAATTTGGAATGCGTGAGCTTCTCCCTGTTTGTCTATATGAGCCTTGCGTGAGTGGACAGGTAGCCTACCTATACGATGTTTACCGAGTTGGTAGTCCCTGTCCTTTACACGTTTTTTTATGATCAAGACAGTCCACGAGTGGAATTGTCAGCTCCAGCTTTCGTTTGTGCTTGATCCTGCTGTCGTGGGGCCTATCCGGATGCATATGGATGCCAGTTGGCAACCGTCGTCTATTGGCACGAAATGCTTCCAGAGTTGCAGCCGCCATGTGGGAGGAGGGGAAGGTTATCTTCAACAGCCGGGGCCTAGAGTCTCCGTCTCTCTTGGCTAGTCGCATTACCTGTTGGGTCAATATGTCCTTGAGTTTTAAGGAATGCTTAATGAATTTCAATTCCCGAATATCAGAGTTTGCTTGAGTTGGGTCCATATTTTCCGGTACACCTTGCACAATGATATTTCGTCCACGGAAAAACGCCTCGCGAGATTCCTTAGGGATGTTCCGGATGAGACTTCGTTCAGAATACGGTATGTCGGGCAGTATTCTTACGTTCCCACCGGACTTCAGTAAGTGACTGGCTAGCAGGACGTCCTCTACGTCGGAGGCATTCTTAAGTGTAACACGAAACAGCCTCGGGTGGTTTAGGTGGTTAGAGTCCTTCCCCCGAGTGAGCCGTGTGACGGTCAAAGGCTCTATTCTAGGGAGTTCAAGCCTCTTGTTTAATTCTCCCCAGAGCATCCTATCATTTTTGTCCTGCAAACTGAGAGGGAGGTCGGGGTTGTCAATAAGGTTCATGATTATGACAGAGTCGTCACGAACCGTAATTGATTTCCCAGGTTTTCCAGGGCGTCTAGGTTTGGTATCTTGTTGTTTGGATGTCGAGGCGCGTTTTCGATTCCTGGGCTCAGTGATGACCGGGCGGACAGTCTTGGGGGTATACTGTACGGCCAAAGCATCAATTGATTTCCGCACGGTACTTGGGACGTTCAGTTTCGGCGGGGACTCTTGGGCTTTATTACTCCTGTTAACGTGAGTCCAACTTACAGGATTTTTGGGAGCCACTGTCTCATTCAAGGACTGTTCCCTGGGGGACCCAAGTTTACTGAGGGAGTCGATGACAGTCGATGTTAAGATGGTGCTGAGTTTCAGCACATCATCACTCGTGCTGTTAACAGCACCGTCGATAACCGACCTGTCAGTATCTTTTTTCTTGTTTGCCCTATGCGTTCCAGCTTTGTTACCCGTCATGATGCTATCATTTGCCAAATTCTTAGACAACTTATCTCTCAGACCTGCTAGTAAAGTAATGATGGTACCCAACATAACTACCGTATCAGTGTTGCAGGTAACACATACCCACCTACGATCAGACTTGCTGAGTCTGCTATAGGCTGCTGCTGTTAGATCTGTACATGCCTCGTGGAACCAACCTTTGCAGTTGTCACATTGCATGCCAGATGTAACGGCAAAACGGCAACCAGGTCTTTTGCATGAATTTTTCATGGCTAGTGATTTAGACTGTCTTACAAATACAAGCAGTAAATTTAGGACCGTTAAAAAAACACACAGTAAACAAAAACTGGCAAAAATGTATAAAGACAGTTAACGATAAGCTAAAGCTAGTCTTTACGTGAAAACTATTAAAAAAAACCGATAGTGAGCTGAGGCAAAACTACAGTTAACTATTAATTTGAGTGAAACACAAAAAAAGAAGTAATCTACCGAACGTATAGCTCAGAATAGATTCTTTAGATCGGAAATGGTACTTTTGTTGCGTAAGAACATAGCAAAAGTTTGAGAAATGTAAATCACGTTAGGACTAAACTTCCCGTTCGAAAAGCGCGCTTTTGATAAAGAGTACTGGGTTGTAATAGTGATTCGTATCCGAGATATGTTTTGGATGGATATTTTCGAAGTTCTTGTTTCTTCAAAGCTGTTGAGGTTTGTGACTACTGTTGTGATTGTTTAGCATAACACTATGGATTTTAAGGACTACTTTATTTGGTGATCGTACTTTCAGTTGATCCCGTTCGTCTGGAATGGCTGTAGCGATATGTAAATTCATTGCTTTATAATCACAATGGAAAAACTATATATTTCTTGTTTCATTACTCTCTACCTGTAATCAATTTGATATCCAGTTTCTGTTCTTTTTGCGTCTGTAATGGCAGAAGAATCCTCTGAATCAATATTTTTATAAGTCTTCGGCATTTGATGCTGACCACATTAGCTTTGCTGCATTCACCCAGCTGAAGGCGCTTGGGCACGTATACGCACCAAATTACGAGTGGGTACGTCGTGCTCCAAATCTCCTAAAACTACTAGGCAGGTTAGATTGGTCGCTTCTCGATATATCGACAACCTATCAAATATATCTTCGACCCCGTTTGCTTCTAACTGCTAACTTCACTGGTTTGGCACTTTTCGATTATAAAAGGTGTTACTGGTTAAGGTGTTGTCAAACTCCGAATAATTATGTCGTCATTACGCAAATATAAATAAATAGTAATAAGTAACTGATTATTATTCAAGTTCCAATCCACCATTGCTATTTTTTGCTAACTTAACAAACGAAGCCCGAGGACAGCAGAAAAGATGGATGGAGGGATTTAAAGAACACTTGGATAGACCAGCCTCACTGAACCCGCTGGACATTGAGCAGCACATATAAGCCTCCCCATAGATAGTGCCTCAAAAACAATGGCAGGGTTATCAAGTTCATGAGATAAAAATTAATGTAAAGCATATGTAGCGATATGATGTTTGTGAGGACAATTGAGTCCTGTGTACTTGACTGCCCCTTGATTACTGTGAGGATACGACTAGTATTCTAACTTTACAATTAGCTACCAGTAGCACCTTCTATAATCGAAACCCTTTTGGCCAAACAGAAATCAGGAGTCAGACGAGAAGAGGTAGGAAAGATATATTTGATACGTTACCAATATATCGAGAGGCGTTCGTTCTTAACTGACTATTGAAACGTAGGAGCTGTGTCCCACGCCGAGTTGCTACTTGATCTGGTACGGATGCATGACCGAAAGCCTTCAGCTAAACAAGTCCACTTAAACAACGTGGTCAGCATCCAATGTCGAACACTTGGAAAGCTATTGATTTTGGGGAATTATTTACAGCTACAGATCACTCCCCCCCTAGTGAGGTAGTGATGCCCCTAAGACGTGACCAGCCAGAAGTTTAAACCCAACGAGTTTGTCGTTGGTAAACACTCTTCCGATAGCTTGCTTTGTTTAGCAGCGTCTGGTCGTCTTTCCTTAAACTATGGGACCAAAATGTACAACATAGCAATAAAGAAATATAGTACAATGAAAAATTTCGGTTCCTTGCGAAACTTCGTCGTTCTTTTCCAGCCGTCCTGGAAAAGAGGAAAAATAGAACGTGTGAGTGCATGTCAAAAATACACTCGTACTTGCGTAGGGACACAAGATGAGCGGGAAAAAAAATGAATAAACTAATACACTTACAAAAAGCGTAAAAGCGATCGGAAAAAAGGTTTTCTTTTGGTTTTTTTATATATAAAAATATATATATACGCTCAAAAAAAGATAAAAATATTTTTTTTTGTTTTTTTTATATAAATAAAAAAAAATGAGCATATTAAAAAAAATTTTATAATAAACTATGAAAGGGTAATTCAAGATAAAGCTTATGTCCTACGTGCAATATTCGTTAAGGTGTTCTGGAAATCTTACTCGTCTTCCAGAACGCGTTGTTTTAGGTTTATCTATCGACGTTGACGAAGTATCAAGTTGTGTGTCGGCTGTCGTGTAGGGTACTACGAGTGTAGTAGCTGTGTCGTTTGCTTGTACCGAAGGAAAATCGACGTAGCTAGGGTTTCCTTCTAAGTACGCTGCTTTGAGTCGGTCGATACTGATGCTATCGTTCGTACCGTTCTTATCGACTACATAGTACTTAGGTTCGCGTTGAAGAACTTTGAAGGGTCCTTCGTAAGCTGATTCGAGGGGTCGTCGATGTGAGTCTCGACGAATGAAGACGTGTGTACTATGTCGTAATTCGGGTTGAACGGAAACATCAGTTGATTGAGGTCGAGTGTGAGCAGGTTTAACTGAACGCATAGCGTTTGAAAGCCTACTCGTGTAAGAGTTTAGATCCATGTCCAATGAAGAAACTGAAGGATCCACGAATTCTCCTGGGAGTCGGAGTGTCGTTCCGTAAACGAGTTGAGATGCAGTGTATCCAATGTTAGCTTTCACTGCATTATGGATATCTAGCAAGGCGAGTGGAAGAGCGTCTGTCCACTGTGAAACGTTTGCAGCTGATAATGAAGCTTTAAGTTGTCTATGAAAACGTTCTACCAACCCGTTTGCTTGTGGGTGGTATGCTGTCGTTCGGAAGCGCGTGATTCCTAATAGTGAGGTCAGACAACGGAAAAGTCCAGATTCGAACTGGCGTCCGCGGTCTGTAGTGATCGTGGAAGGGCAGCCGAAATTTGCTACCCATCGTTCGACGAAAGCGCGAGCCACTGTTTCAGCAGTAATGTCCTTAATCGGCACTGCTTCTGACCATCGAGTAAAACGGTCTACGCAGGTTAAGAGATATGAGTATCCGTTTGAATCTGGTAAGGGTCCTACCAAATCTAGGTGAACGTGGTCGAAACGAGCGTCAGGGGTTTTGAAAGAGCCTAAGGGACACTTGTTGTGTCTTATGACCTTAGCTTTCTGACAGCTAACACAGGAGCGTGCCCACTCCCTCACGTCTTTATTCATGCCAGGCCAGCAAAACCGTTCGGCTATAAGTTTGACTGTTGCACGAGCACCTGGATGAGAAAGATTGTGCAACGTATTGAAGACGTTGCGTCGATAATGTTTTGGTACTATTGGACGATCCCTACCTGTAGATGTGCCGCAAAGTAAGGTTTCCTTACCTGTTCCCGTCTGCTTAATACTTAGTTTAAGAGTTGTCGAGGATAACTCATGCTGAAGATCAATGTCTTCTTTTTGAAGCTGAGCGAGTTTAAGAAGGTCGATTCCTTGGAAACTGTTCAAGGAACTTATTCGAGGCAAGGCGTCTGCGACTACATTGTTTGCTCCAGAAATGTGTTGTATGTCTGAAGTAAACTGCGAAATATAGTCGAGTTGTCGAGACTCTCGCGGTGAGTACTTGTCTGAAGATGAACTTAAAGAGAAGGTAAGAGGTTTGTGATCGGTAAAAAGTGTGAATTCTCTTCCTTCGATGGAATGTTGGAAATGCCGTACAGCACAACACATAGCTAGGAGTTCCCTACCGAACGTGCTGTACCTAGATTCAGCGTCTAGCAACCGTCTCAAGAAAAATCCTAAGGGTTGCCATGAGTTGTTAACCCATTGTTGCAAGACTCCTCCGATTGCTGAGTCGAATGCGTCTACGGCGATACTAATGGGCGCTTGAGTGTCCTGATAAGCAAACAGGGTTGCCTTAGCGATATGTTCCTTAACTGTGGAGAATGCTTTACGGGTTGTGTCGTCTAAACTAATTGATTTTGCAATTCCACGAAGTTGGTCGGTTAACGGTTTCATAAGGGATGCGCATTTAGGTATGGACCGTCTGTAGAAACTTACAAGGCCGTTGAAAGTTCGTAATTGCTTGATCGTGGTCGGTTCTGGGTAATCCGGAATGGCCGCCACTTTGCTCCTAAGGGGTCAGATGCCTTGGGCATCAATAGTGTGTCCTAAGAAGTCTAAGGAGTTGGTTCCGATTTGGCATTTCTGAATGTTTACAGTAATGCCATGCCTTTGGAGTCGATCGAAAACAATATCCAGATGCTTGAGATGTGACTCTCTGTCCGGACTTGCTATTAGACAGTCATCAACATACACATGTACGAAGTTGAGACCTCGGAAGACGTCGTCTATAAACCTTTGGAAGGTTTGAGCCCCATTTCTTAAACCAAAAGGCATTCGTAGAAATTCGTAAAGACCGAAAGGAGTGATGATGGCGGTTTTAGGAATGTCGTCAGGTGCCATCGGTATTTGGTTATAAGCTTTAACCAAGTCGATTTTCGAAAAGACAGTTGTACCTTTCAAGGTAGCTGTCAAATCGTGAATATGAGGCAACGGGTAACGATCGGGAATGGTTTTAGCATTCAGACGTCGATAATCACCAGTTGGCCGCCAATCGTTGCTGTCCTTTTTAGGGACCATGTGCAATGGGGATGACCATCGACTATTTGATGGTCGAATTATCCCTAAGTCTATCATATGATCGAATTCGTTTTTAGCTAACCTAAGCTTTTCGGGAGCGAGTCGGCGGGCTTTCGAGAATACAGGTGGTCCTGTAGTCAAGATGTGATGTGTAACATTGCTGGTTACACAAGTCAATTTCGATTGCGGTTATTGTTATTATTATTATTATTATTATTCACAAACACCTTATAGGTACATAAGTGCTGTGAAGAAACCATTTCGGGTTTCTTCAAAAATGCAATAATACACAATTTTCAATAATGTTAACAATACATATGCCATGTTTGAGAAAGGAAGGAAAAGGAAAATAAAATATTAATAATAGAATAGTAATAATAAATGAGGTTCTGTGTAATTAGCAAGAATTTTGAATTGATTTTGAAGGAGGAAAGGAAGAAACTAAGGAAATAGAAATAAAGGAGACGCGGAAGACGTAAATATCTTAACGCAGAACAAGAATAAACAACTATGTATGTATAGCAAAAACGAGTAATAAAAATAAAATAAAACAGAATAAATTAATAAGTAAATAACTTATTATTGCGGTAAGATATGACGTTAGAATAAGTGTTTGTGCGAGCACAGTCATAGTTTTGGGTGATGCCCTGAAAGTTTCAATTAAGTGCAAAAGATAATCAATGTGTATGAGGTGTATATACATAGTGAAGATAAAAAGAGACTGATAAGTTGATTTCAGCGTAACACAAGTTATTGCCTTAATCCAAAGCTTCGTAATCTTAAGAATAATATTTATTTAGAAGGAAAAAAAAGAAGGAGAGAGTAAAGAAATGAACACATAGTGAAAGGGTTCAACCATGATCATAATAGTGTAATGGATATAGACTTTTGAGATGAACGAATAATTTTAAAATAATAATAACAATATTAACAATAATAATAAACCTTTACTGCACTCGGATAAATACGTGTAGAATTATGTAACAGTATACAGAGTGAAACCGGGTTGTAGTATAAACATCAGTGCAATAATAATTTAGAATGATGCTATCATAGTCATAATTAATTGCAAAGAATATATCCCCGAGTATTTGTCCAGTAATGATTGATACAGGGAGTCTATGGTGTGCTTGATTGTGACCGGGGATAACCTGAAACCAGAAAACGGAGTTACGCAAACGGATAACTTAGTGTTTCCGTCTATTAACTTTCTTGAGCGAGTGTCGATTAGTAGATTGTGGTATTGTAACAGGTCTATACCAATGATTGGCATAGAGACGTCTGCAACAACGAAAATCCAGTGTATGGGTTTGCGTAAACCCACGTTAAGGTAGACGTACCTTTTACCGTAAGTAGCGATCGGCTTTCCGTTCGCCGCCTGTAAACTGAAAACAGACTCGCGAAGTCTGTTGTTGGGATTTGCTGGAAGAACGCTAACTTCTGCGCCGGTGTCGACGAGGTAGCGAACTTTCGTATTCACATCCGTGACGTATAACAGACGGCTGTGTTCGCCGGCTACGGTTGCCGTTAACGCGTGCCGGCTGAGAAGTTTCCCGAAATCTTATTCGTGTCAGTCGCCTTAGACTTCGGGTAATTGCAGGGCTTCCTGCAATTTCTAGAGGATTTACCGTACTGGTTGTGATACCAGCACCAGTCAGGGTTGTCTGTCTCTCGTGGTCGAGAGGCAGATCGCTTACGTGAAACGCTACTACGTGGGGATTTTGACCGACTACGGTCATTACGCAAGCGAAGATAGCGTGTCAGTGTATGACGCAGTTCGGTGATGTCATTCGGGGTCGTTTGAGGTTTTTCTTTGACTGAAAAGACCTCGGCCTTAGTAGATTTAGTGATTTCTAAGATGCGGTCGGCAGATGCAGCCAGCTCGTCTACGGCGTTGTTTTGAAACGAGGCGAGAACTGCTTGCACCTGTTGAGGAAGTTTAGACAAAAAAGTTGTCTGAATAGGCCATCATCGAAAGTTCGTTGGCCGATAACCTCTCTCAATCTTAGCAACATGTCTGTCGCAGAACCATGTTGCAGGTCGATACTGTTAAGGAGCTGATTTAACCGTTGTCGATCAGTTAGGTCTCCGCGTTTTAAAATCGACCGTTTGAGAGTTTCGTAAGGTTCCGAAACATCACTAGTAAACATACTAGGTGTTACGTACCTGTTAAATTCGCGCGGCAATGCCTTAACTACCGCGAGGAATCGTGTGCGCGAGTCCGTGATTCATGACCGAAAGCCTTCAGCTAAACAAGTCCACTTAAACAACGTGGTCAGCATCCAATGTCGAACACTTGGAAAGCTATTGATTTTGGGGAATTATTTACAGCTACAACTGATTTCAAATACCGTACGTTTATTTGTGTTCAACTAGTTTTTCCTGTCTTGAATAGCACAGTCTCGTGAATTCCTAGTTTTCACATTAACTTGAACACTTCTAATTACCATAAGAGATAATTGAACATATGATAGACGTTCTTTCCTGAAAGATTTGGAAGGGGAATAAAGCACTAGCAGACTTGAAAAAGAGACCCCTCATGAAGATATCAAAGAAATGAGATCTTGGTAAACTCATGAGCTACAGAGGGATCAGACCATCGTATGTAACATACAAAGACTTTGACATTGGTTCATCTCACTGTGTTTCTGTACTTGTGTAAGTCTGTTGATGAAAATCCATCCGTGTAAACATTCAATGTATCAACAATACCCATTCTATCTTCTTTCCAGCAGATGATGTTGCTGACGTTCGTTTCTTTATGATTTGGGAAGGTTTCAGAGATAGTGTTACTTTAACTCGAGTTGAGATGTCTTCATAAGTCACTTATTTAAATCACTTTAATGTTCAACTGATTGCTGGGTTTATTATTGATTGTTCGATTTCACTGAATAGCTCTGTGGTCGATGTGGCATAGTGGAACTGTGCGTTGAGACAATGTCGTGTAGCTTTTGTGAATTTTATCCACAGGAAACAACGAGTATCTAAGGTTTCACTGGCATCCAAACTACACTGTTTTTGAAGTAATGGTGTGAGCTATCATTTTCGAAGACTACGTGGTGACCTTCATTTATAGGCTAATTCACAACCATGTAGATCATTGTTTGATAACACGTTGAACGTAACTTTGCACGACAGACCTTCAGGAATAACCTGCTGTAAAAGAGAACAGGTCGGATGCCAGTCGAGGAGTTCGTTAGAAAAATGTGTTGGAAGATGATAGGAAACACTGTACGGAAACCACTAAACTGTATTACAAGACAAGTCTATGCTTGCATTCTTCGGAGAAGAGAAAAGCTAATACTTGAACTTATGGTGGTGTATACTGGAGACAAGCATCAAGAACACAAATGGCACCTGACAACAACTGAAAGGAAGAGCCTAGGGGTTAAAAAGCGGCATGGATACCTATGTGATGGGGTGTCAGACTGTGAAACAGTGTATGAACGCCATAGTGAACTCTGGTTCCCTTAAGATTATAGACACGCTTTGTCGACAGGCATCAACTAACTCAGAACATTATTCAATTATGGTTTTGTGTACATCGGAACCAACCACAAAAAACTCCCACCATACCCGGGACTATATCACGTGGGAACTTGATAGAGTATCTACTAAAATGAAAAACTAACTTCTGGTTTTCGAAGTGATTAGCAAGATCAACATCTGAAACGGCGTGTCTGTTTTGCTTTTCTCTGTAATTATATGGGCTATTGAGTTGTCTATCTAAACGGTATCCTGACTGATCGTCAATAATGACTTCTATATAGATCTTCCAATATTAACTTGTTGATAAAATGAAATAAATGCGAATTGTCAATAGGATATGATTTGCTTACGAGAATAGGATTTATTAGTTTCCCGTATTATATCGAATGAAATGAATCATGAATTTCAAATGCATGAGCATCAGTTACTGCTTACTTAAATGTCCACAGGACTACATCGCATGGAATCTTCGACATATAGTATATTTTATTTCAGACGTATTAAACAAAATGTAGGGAATTCTGATCCTTCAGCTACTTTTCTCTGAATTGGTCATTAAAGACCGACAACTTAACCTCTCCTCGTTTCCCCTACTATATGCAAACAGTCATAAGATTCGATTATCATAGACATTAATAATTAGAAAATTTGATCACTTCAAACAAAGAGACGTAGAATGCCAGTGGTGATTATTAGTGATATACCCACTTCGATTTCCTAAGCGATCAAGTTGAAGATACGTTGGACAGAACATAGCTGGATGATGCTGGTTGTAGAGTATTCCAAGTAACATATTGTAAAGATACACAAGGCAAAGGAAAATAATGGTTCGAAGAGTAATATATATCTATGTAGGACTATAATCGTACAATCACATCTAGAGATATCTCAGATATTCGAACTTTGACAAGGCGTTCATACGTAACAACTTTATAATAAAAGGATACCCACATAGTCAAGTCATATTTTGGAAATGAAGTGGTTCGAAGATATATCTAGGACCGTTTCGATATGTCGAGAAATGTTTAGTCTAAGCTGGCTAGTGGTTACAAAGCATACGTGGCACAACGTACTCACTCGTGATCCGATACAGATGTGTGACCAAGCACCTTCAGCTAGGGTAGGTCCAGTAAAATTTATGAGGTCAGCATCAACATCTAAGACTTACAGGACTATTTATTTCGGGGTTTATTTGCCGCTACACATAGAAAAACTGGTTATCAAAGTTTGAAGTTGCATAACCTATTGGTGGGGGCAGTGAGCTAATTACGGCTGAGGGTAGACTGGATGAAATACAAAAAGCCTCCGTAGTGTACTGAAAAGCTAATAATTTTGAGTTTGTTTGAAGGAAGTTTACATTCAAGATAGATTTCTTGAAATCCAGAAAATACCACAGAACTTGTTTTAACTTATTAAAGTTGGACCCGAGTCAAGTTCTAATAATGTCTCACCACTTAAACGACTTCTATAGCGTATACAGTCGTCATGTTGGGCTTGAACCATATTCGACAGAAATAATTTTACATCAAACACCGTAGATACGGGAAACGCGGCTTTTTTAAACTTCCCGTGGTGTGTTGTTGTTTGACGTTTCCTTCGACTTTACGTACATTTAACGTTTTAAATTGGATTCGACCACGTTTAAGTGATGCAAGCGGTTATTTATGGTATCGCTGAAGATCTTCCCTAAATTTAAGTCCCATTTAGGGTGCCCTACGAATTTACTACAGAAATGCTACAAGTTTAATTATAGGATATATACTCCCAGAAGTAAATACCTAGATATCTATTGTTAATTGATCACTATGGACTTATATGCTGTTTTTTAATCGTAGCAGTTCTCGCTGAATAGAATCGGGTGACTAATTAGTTATTTTAATGATGTCCAACCAATCCTTTGTTAGATGTTGTATTACCAGGTTTGATGATGTTCTTTCACGTACATAAATACACTGAGGTTTGAACACCTACTTATGTATAAGGAACATAATGTTTAATTTATTTCAAAATACCAAACTTCCCTACCAAACGCTGGGTACAATACAGAAACTGCTTTTGGCTTTCCTGTTTATGGACTGTGAAAACGCTGTCTTATGGTAAAGAGAGTTTGATAATCTGTCGCACTCTCCTTAGTTGTTAGTCCAGCGGATTCCGAAATAATATTTGTTGAGAATACAATACTAATCAGTTTTTATCTTACACTGGGTTAATGTGTAAAGAAGAAACCCGATTATGACTGCTTGCTTGTTGGTTCTAAGCTTTCCGTAGTTTCTCAATATTCGGTTCGATGGCAAAGTTGCTGGTCGATTCCAGTGGAGATTTGGGGTTGTTATATTGCCTCTAACATTTTCGTTTTCCTGAAAAGAAGGGATTATGGGTGCAAGCTTACAAAGTATCGAACTTGATATCTGTCTATTTATTTGTTTGTCACAAACGGTGTTGACCTGTGTTTGAGTAACAATTATTCTCTTTTCATTGTCAAATGTGAGACCAACAGTGGTCTGATGATCAAATCGACAACAAAAATTTTTTCATGTACTAAAAATGAAGTAACTAAAGTTGAACACACCAACATAGGAGTTGGAGATAATGAAACATTGTCAAAAATCTGTATATCAACTTTTGTATCGGGAGTTGTATGTTCAAAGTCTATTTCCATGTGTTTGAAAGCCGTTAAAAAGTCATTCATACATATTATTCTCTGTTGTCTTAAGTTTGCTAGCTTCAGACGAATATTTTGAAAAGTAGTAAATGATTATCCTTACCACATTAATAGGGTTCTGTACATCTATTGAGCTTTAATGCTTTATTCATTGGATAACAATCCATCATCCGATGTTGAGGAATCTCTTTGTACAGCCACAGGTTATGTATAATTATCCAGTTAGCAGACACTAGTAACATCTCGTCATTTACATCGGTAATTAAGAATGGTTTTTGGCACTTCTGAAAGTGGTGTCTATTAAATTTTGTCTTTCATTGCATATTAAGCATGATAAGGGGCTACTTTAACGTATATAACAGTGGAATAAGAATCTCGTTATTAACAGTTTGGGTGGACACGGATTTGTACAGAATTGATGATAAAGTTTTCATGACTTACTACTAAATGTCGAAAGATTATAATGTTAGACTAAAATCTGCAAATTGAAAAGTCTCCCAAACCCTTGTTGGATTATAAATGTTATGCTTCTCAATCTCATCTGAAATTAGTTCAGGCTTCCTACTACTTAGAAAATAAAACGAAAATTAATTAACTCATTCACACATTACCTGGTTATGAGCCTCACCCTAAATGTGGGGGTTAATGATGATAACCGCTTGGCCAAATTGGAGTGGGTGGAGTGGGGGTTCAAACCTGGGACTTAGTAGCTGGAAGTCGAGCACCCCAACCACTGAACCCCCGTTCCACAATGTATTTTGGAGAGGAGGAATGGAGGTAAGATTGAGAGGCAGGAGTAGGCGAGCTAAAGAATATTTCTTAACTGTGGTGTTTATCCTTAACTTCCTATTTCTGTCTCACCGTAATTAATTCTTTCGTTTACTTCGTTTCCTGTTTTTCGTTAGCTTGTATCAAGATCTTATTTCGCTCCAATTATATTCACTCCTTTCTGTTCGGTTCCCCTATTTGACTAATGCCACTTGCGGACTTTGATTAATCGAGTTTGTTAGTGTTAGATGGACTGAAGACTAACTTTTTCAAATTGACCTTATCTACCCTAAAAACACAGTAGCCTAGAAACTTTAAGAATTGTACTGACATAATTTACACAAGCATAGATTTCTTTTCAAACCATCTACATCATCCCGTAACCTTTACTGGTTGATTCTGCAGTGTTACCAGTGTTCTCATACTACGCTGATTTCAAATTGAACGCAGCCTTCATTTTCCCATATATATATACTCCGGACAGTTATGTATTTATTTCCCCATTTATCGGTTCATCCCTTTTACTTGCAAATTTAAGTGCAACGTATGTTGATTAACCTTTTTGACAGTACAAGAGTTGAATTAAAATTTTATATGTATTTGCTTAAATTCATTGTGCAGTTATTAGTATTTAGTGTCATCCATGTCTTCTAGATGCAACGAATTTCATTAAATGTATGAGTAAAAACATGGAGCTCGGTTTTTCTGTATTCATGCACTTTAATTACTCGTCCAAAATACTGGGTCAGTCAGTCGTGCAAAACACTGAATCTGATTTACATACATTGGTTCAAGTTGCCATACCACATAGCGAGATTAAATTATTCCAAGACAAATCCTAGAGTAGTAGGAGTGGTAATAGTATCAGTAATAGTAGTAAGAAAGATTAGATATAAAAAGTTAAATGGTATAGGGAGATTTTGGGACTCTGATTTTAAGGAAGACAAACCGTAAGTACACCTGTACCAGTGTTGATTACTTTCTAAATATCTTTAGTGGAAACGATATATTCTCATTTTCAGTTTTAACATCCTGTTCAACATAATCATTTATATTATGCCTCACGGGTGAATAGTCTTTTAATTCTTAAGTAATGTCCCACATCGTCAGTCTATTATTTTAAACTAACTTGCTTTTATCAGTTTCGATTTGTATTATTTTCCATTCCAATTTTAGTTTGATAGTATGAGTGAAACATCCAAACAGAATCAAATACCAACGACTACTCATGAAAAGTTAATTGAGTCTCAGTTAATAAAAACAGCTCAAATATTGGAAGATACGTTAGATGAACAAATTAATCGTTTGGATAATTTAAATGATGATGACTTGGAAGCTATTCGACAACTTCGAATTAAGCAAATGAAAGAAGAATCAAAACAACGTTCTGAATGGTTAGCTTTAGGACATGGTGTTTATTCTGAATTATCAAGTGAAAAAGACTTTTTTACTGCCTGTAAAACATCATCATTTGGTCTTGTTTGTCATTTTTATCGTGATTCAACATTTCGATGTAAAATTCTAGATAAACATTTAAGCTTATTAGCTTCGAAACATATTGAATGTAGAATGGTGAAGATAAATGCGGAGAAAGCGCCATTTTTAACAAAACGATTAAATATTCTAGTTATACCAACTTTAATTCTTGTTAAAAATGAAAAAGTATGCGATCGTATTGTTGGATTTGATGAACTTGGTGGTCATGATGAATTCTCTACTGCTATGCTTGAATGGCGTTTAGCTGTTGGTAAAGTGATTAAATATTCCGGTGATTTAACAGTTCCACCAGATATGAACAAAAAGAAGTCTACATGTAGTAATTTATCGAATATCACTAAAAAACTATATGACAATAAATCTATATATAGTAAATGTTTTGAATGTTTTGACAATGACGCTGATGATGATGACGAAGATAGTGATTAATTAAATATTGTTACGCTAGCTGTAACTTTCTCACAATCTAGTTTTACGTGGCATGTTCTTTAGAAAAAAAATTTGTGACCATTATCTTTATATTCACATGTAAATATACAGAAATATACAGAAATACAAATGACGGATCATATCTTACTTCTGAATAATGTGTCTTTGAGTTTTTGACTTCTCCAATGTCAAAAAGAAAAATGAAGGAATACACCTTCTAATGGTTGATTATCACTTTATTGTAATAGAAGGATAATGTTTTCTCTCCATATTTATTTGTAAATATTGTGTTTACATCTTTGTTTAATTTTCATATATTTGATGTTGTGTTGTATATTTCATATATAGTAATATGAGTAATCTTATTTATCTCTTTGATTTTTGTCCCAGTCTTTTTAACCAATATGAAATGATTCAAAGTTGTCTTACTACATAGACATTGTGTTTCCTTATAACTAATCAAATAGTATTATATACATTATGTAAAGAAAGTTTCTTACTTGTACAATTTCTCATGGCGGGGGGGGGTTGTTTACGAAATTGAGAGGACGAAAAGCGAATGTCCGACGCTTTAACCGGTTTGATGGACACGGAAAGTCCACCTAGAGGAGTTGGAAACCCTGATTCCAAACAAATGCTGCATAAGGGCTTCAGTATCCTGAGGGAACGAATGGCGTATGAATCAATCGTTGGTCACCGGCTACCATGGGACTGCATCTCTTTACGATGTCACACTGCCTTGGGGATCAGACCTTTAAGTCAAAGGCTCCGGGTGTGGCTCCTTAAGAAAACCCCCTGCTTCAGTTTGGGCACCTGGGAAGTATTACAGCCCTCACACAAATCGAATGAGATTTGTGTGGCGCATATGTATCTGGTGTAACTTTGTACCAATATTTATGTGTTTAAATAAATAAGTAAACTAAAGCAAATAAACGTGATTTCAATAAGTATACCATTACTGTATCATCTGATAACTTGATTTCCTCAACTAGACAGTATGTTTATTATCGCAAAAATGTCAAACAATAAACACTATTTATGGGTACAGAGCTATAAACCAAACAATCGTCAATTTAAATTCACTTGGTGTTGTTTACTTGTATCTCCCTATTGTTATTTAGGACTACAATTGATCAGTCTCTTGTTGTCATATGCGTATCCTGTGCAGACTGCCTCGATATTGCCTGAAGTCACAAGTTTATAAGCATAGTGGAGCCCAGGACGCGCATTTCGTCCTATTTGGGACTCGTCAGCTGGATGTACCTGCATCTCAAAGTTGGTGTTCACTCTGAGACTGGAACCCAGTACCGTTCACTTCAAACGCCATCGCGTTATCCACTTATCTACTGAGTCGTCAATTTGTTCGGATTTCCTTGTGATTCCGTTCTTTTTTTGATCTTGAATATTATGTATTTAGTTTGAATGTGTTCATGTTTGAAGTTCTTGCGGAATATGTTTAAAGAAAAAACAAATCTTCGGCTAATTTGTAGAATTGATTGAAGACATCACATGAGCTGCAGACATTCCCCACCATATATACATCTATCATCTCTGAATATCATCTTACTAAAAGATCTGGAAATGAACTCTATGAAATCGGCCTAGATTCTTTTATATAAGTTAAGTAAATAAACCAGTAACTGTTTGGTTTTGATAAATACCTTTGTAAGAGTCCAACTTGTGTAATTCAAAATGTATATTTCTTGAGTACTCAATTGATACTATGCAATAAACAAGTTGATCTACTTCTACTCAGCTTTAATGTGAAATTTTGTGATACAAATCTTCTATTCACACTGAAATTAGTAATCCATTAGAAATTTGTTATCGATTTGAATCAGGTTTTGTATCTTTATAAGATTGATAAATAGATGACAGGTTTTCTTCTTAGTAGATGTAAATTGAGTAATAGGACGAAACGGCCGTCCAGTGTTTCCAGGTTTTCCCTGGTGGTCTAGCTTCAATTGGCTCACGCTTTCAACTATGAAAATAAACTAGTAGTTCCTCCTTTTCATATCTTGTGATGAATGGATATTTAGTTATATTTTCTTGCATTTACAGAAATGTATTATGTTACTTTAGTTGCCTGTAACAATACAAACATAGATTTAGTTGTTTTATTATTAAGTCAAAAACAGACAATTTAGGCGTTTCATTTTTGTCCGAAATGTTTTCAAGTAGTCGTTGAGGTCAGTTCAAGTAAGACTGCAAAACGATTTAAACTACTTATATTTTGAAAAGTAGTGAATAAACGTTTTTGATAAAAATTATTTTCTGACTTGGGTTAACAGTCGTAGTATTAAACTGAAGATCATTTTAACTAATCAATCTGAAGGCTGCTTAGTCTTCTATACTATATAACTGGGAATTGTTTTGATTCAAAATTGTTTAGGGTCCTTGCCAATATTCTTGCTTACCATAAGACCTATCTATAGTCCCTAATTTCATGAAATGGTGTCCATGTACGATATTATGTTTGAGAAGTGTACCAGACAGCTGACTAACATAAAATAAGTTCCTATATAATCAAAAGTATATATTTACGAGTAGGATACGATTAAAAACCTATATTCACCCAAATCATAAACTAGGAATGAAGGTCAGTACACAGAATGAGAATACAATCACATAACCGAGATATGACTACATGGTTTTACTGAAAAAATAGAACTAAAAGATTCAAAATATCGCGTGAATACTCAAAAGTTATATGACTCACATACAACTAACCAAGGGAAAAGATAGAATATTGTACAATTTAATGCACATAATCCAATTTACCATCGTGAAAGGAGCATCAACAAAGATTTAAGTTGAATAACATGAATCCACTTTATTTCTCTTGATTCTCGTCAGCTGCTTATTTTGAAGACATCAGTAAAGAATAGCAAGAGCGTAAATAAATTTAATAGACTGTTTAAAATATAAGTATATACCTTATGTAAAAAAAACATTCTACAACATTGGTTATAACAAAGGGATAGAAACAAGCGGTTACGTAATAAGTAAACTCTGATAATAAGTAAGATTAAAATGAGTAAAGCCCAGTGAATTAAAATGGGATCGCTGATCTAGAAGACAGTCGAAATTAAAAGACATTATGTGATTAATTGTAGGAAAGAGTTGAGCAAAATTTTCATGATATCGTGAAGGAGCGTTTGTTATCAAGGCAAAGAAACGTTAATAACCATCTTTTTGAACACATAAATCAGGTTTCGGACAGCTGATAGCAACGGCTTTGGCGAGTTTGAGAAAACTGAAGATTGATTGTTTATTAATCACCTTGAAAGATTCCGAGGTATTGACCTGATGTCATGTATCCAAAAGATGTTTGGTAATTGTGCCGTTTAAAATCGTCCTCGCTCTTGTTCGAAGGCTTTATGGAAAATGTTCAAAAAATTTAAGATATATTCTCCTTTCTACGTACTCAACAACTAAACTATTAACACCGTACAAAACAACATGTTCAGTAACCCAATCGAAGGTCGACAAGCACCCATTTCATGTTACCGCCAACTGTGTTTATACATTTACGTGTATCTACCATAGCAACTATATTGGCTTGACAGAAAGGAGAATATATCTCAAATTTTCTGAACATGTTCCATAAAGCCTCCGAACAGGAGAGATAACGATGGTTGAGTTTTTCATCAAATTTTAATAATGCTTTCCACTGCTCTCTTTGAAAGGAAAACAGATTTAGCCCCTGGCTTCAACCGAAGGGTTGCTTTCATAGCAGAACACCGACCTAACGGAGACTGAGAAATGGTTGAGAAATGAGTCATCAAGTTCGTCGTATATGCCCCAGGTTCATGGGGTTGTCTTAACAGATGACATACAGTACTTATCGGGACGTCAGCTAGTTGCAGCTAGTCGAACCAATCTAAACCAAGTAAATTTAAATAAACTGGTGTTACGTCATTTCACGGAAAGACACTTTACAATCTAATTGTCCCACCAAACGCAGATAATTACTACATGCAGTACAAGGCTTCTGTAATGTCGGCTCCATGCGCGGTCTTCCCATTTTGATCTAAAATTTCCGTGCGAGAATAGTAATGTCTGATGTATCTATTTGCAATCTAAATAAATGCCCATTAATATTAAGGGTTGTAAATTTTCCCTCGCCTGGGGTTGAGCTCTGGCAGGACGCTAATAGGCTCAACAAACTTGTGCAGGATTTGAAAAGGGCCTTTTAGTACATCTAGACAGATTTGGTTTCCTCTTTTGACAAAATCCATGTTTGTGACCAACGGATTTACACTTCCTACAACGATGTTGTTTAAACGGGCAGGTTCATACACAAGAGCAGGAGGATTAGTCTTTGTCTGTTGGATTCAGCCCGGGTGGGATAGGCTAGGAATAGCAGGTGCTCATTTGGCTATGTTGGATAGTTGTTGGATTACATGAACTTCCGAGCGGTCAGGACCACCACACTAGATAGCTGCAGTGTCGCGTTACAGATTAATTAAACGTTGGTACTCATTTGCAATATCATCAAGAGTCAGTTTTGGGTCCTGGTTCATTCGACACAGTAACCGTGTTATAATGTCCCTGAAATTTTGCGGTTGGGGGCTACAGATGACGACGAGAGCTTTAAACTGATCTTCACTTAGTGACTTCACCCGGAACCGTTCTCATTTACGATTGAAGATACGCACATGCGTAAAGAAATCAGCGTCTTCGTCCATAATCAGCTTCAAACACCGATGGCGCGTATTAAACAATGAGGAATTATCTCTGAACTGTTGGCTCAATGACTGAACGGTGTGAGAAAACGAGCGGTCACGCAGGTTCAGAGGCAAAATAAAACTGCGGTACCTGTCCAACTCATTTGGATCCGACTTCTGAAGTGGCAACCAAACCTTCCAAGCATCATCTTTGTCGGCGAAATCAAATATAAATAAGTTCTCATAACGACGGAACCACAAGTCAAAAGTGACATTAACATCGGAATCGTAATGGAATTCGTTGATACTGCTTGCAATGCCATCAAATGACGACAAAGTAGTAGAATTAGATATGGTCGGCTGTGTTTCAGCTGCTGTCCAAACAATAACTCCACTTTTGAAGAATCATACTTGCACCAGCCTCGTCGCCAATTCGCTGTTTGAAGAAATTAATAAATCACCTAAAATAGGCCAAGTGGACGAAGGATCAGCCACACAACGACGAGAAAAGCTAAACTATTCCAATGCGTCCTAGAGGGAGAAGACTAGGTTCAGATGAGGTAAGGGTATATTCCACAAGCCGTCAGAAGCACGAACGGTGGTTGTCAGGTAACAGATTGAGAAGTCTTCTGTTGAGAGCGAGTCGATAACCACAGCTGGTTAACAATTTGTTTTTGTTTATTGAACAATTTATTCTTCAACAGGATCGGTCTGTATAAATGATTATTCACTCATTGTTTCATTGTAAATTTGATCTTTTATTGAAACCTGTATATTTAACAAGTCATATATTTGTCAAAACTAAGATTTTAATAGTTGAAATCATGAGTCAATTGAAGCTAGACTACCATGGGAAATCTGGAAGTACTGGGCGGCCGTTTCGTCCTATTATGGGACTCCTTGGCATTGCGCATCCACTATCTTGCCTCGTGAGATTCGAATCCAGGACTTACCAGTCTCGCGCCAAAGCACTTAACCGATAGACCACTGAGCCGACCAGCATCCAACGGTGTTAATGTCTAATTTCAACCAATCCACGATTTTGAGATTATAGATTTTACAGTTTTAGATCAGATATTATCTTTTACAATTTATGTAGTTTATTGAAGAAGAAAAGAAACAGATGAAGATTTATTGGAGATAGAATTGAAAATATCTTACTATGATTGATTTATATTCACTTGGTGTTGTTTACTTGTATCTTCCCATTGTTATTTAAGACTGTAATTGATCAGTCTCTTGTTGGTAAATGTTAATTCTCTGCTAGCTACTATCCATCCTTGCTTATAAGGCTTGCGAATTAGGGCTATATCTAGGCGATATGCACAGTATGCATATATGCCAACAAGAGACTGATCAATTGCAGTCCTAAATAGCAATGGGAAGATACAAGTAAACAACACCAAGTGAATATAACTTAACCCCATTGCACAAGCTAGTGGCTATCAGGACTCAGTAGCTAAATGGATAATGTAATGGTGTTTGAAGTGAACGGTACTGGGTTCGAGTCTCAGAGTGAACATCAACTCTGAGATGCAGGTACATCCAACTGATTAGTCCCGAATAGTACGAAACGCGCGTCCTGGATTCTACTGCTAGCCACTATCCATCTTTGTTTATGATTAATTTATGTTCTATTAGTGCAAAAACATTTTTTTTCTTTAAAGAAGGGAAGAAGGAAATGAGAATGAAAATACTTTTTATATGTAGTAAGAAAGGGGGTTTCTTTTTTCTCCTAACTATTGGAATATTTTTTTTAAAGGAAATTATGCAATAAGTGAGATGAATTGATAGAGGAGAAAATATTTTAATGGACAGAAAAAGAAGAAAAATTAATTCAGATAAATAGTTCCTTTATTCAACATGCAATAATACATAGAAGATTGATGGCTTCAATTTGTTATGTAATATATGAATAGTTTGTTCATATTGTAAGGATGGCTCGTTGGCAAACTCAAGGAAGTCTCAAGAACACCAGAAAGAGCCGAAGACATTTCATCCAATCACCGCTATGGGAACATTCTAGAATGTCGACGTGTAGCTCTCCTATTGGTTGAATAAGAAGGACCCACTATGTGCCTATTGGCTGTGCGAAATTATAATTTGCTTTCAGTCCAAACCTATAAATACATGAGATTTTTGTACTATATTTGACACTGTTTTGGGAATAACATTCCTACTTACTGGTCTTCTGTCTTCTCATTTGTGACTTAGGAGGGTTTTAGCGTTCGAGTGCCCAAGTTATACGCCACATACTAACAATCTAAGTTCGAGATATAACACAAATATTGTTATAAAATTGAATCATGATAATATCCAATCATAAAGAAAAAGTTTCTAAACGGTAGTTTTATATTAGGATGTATAAAAATTATTTTTAGGAAACAATTATTGAATATAGTAGGATACTTAGTGAATATATAGGGACTTCTGAATAGTACATACACATGACATCACCATAGATCAGAATTATGACCTTCAAGATATATGTCCAGCGCTTTACCATCAGACTACTAACTTAACTTACAGTAGTCCATATTTTTGTCTTCAAACAATTCAGGATTTCATTCAGCCATTATTGATTACGTTCAAAAATATCTATCTGATTTCCAAAATAACTGAACTACTTTAGTCATAGTTCAAGCTTTTATTATGTGTTTCAAAGCCGTTGAATATTACGATACAGAATTATTTCATTTTAATGTTTCATTGTCTCTTCACAGCATAAAAATATCTTGAAAGTTTTGTCTTTTCTATCTTATATTAACCAGAGAAGTACTAAAGTTAAAGTATTATTGTACGTCAGATGTTCATTCTGCTTGAGTCAGCTGTACCCGTATCTCAGAGTTGATGTTCACTCTGGGACTCGAAGCCAGTATCGTTCGCTTCAAACGCCATCACGTTATCCACTTAGCTACTGAGTCCTGATAGCCACCTGGATGATTATATCTTAAAGCTTGTAAAGTACAATTACTTCAATCTTTTATATTATAATAACTATATATCATTGTGATTAATAAAATAACTCTTAAAGAAATAAGATTCACTTATGAATTCTTTGTTTAACAATGATTGTTTAAAAGTTATGATTTTGTATAAGCTATAAGTTTTGATACTTCGTACGATCTTAATGCGCTGACATTCATTATCAGAAGTTACTTACTTACTTACGCCTGTTATCCCTCGTTGAGGAGTACAGGCCACCCCCTAGTATTCTCCATTCAACCATGTCCTGGGCAATTATTTCCAGTTCTTTCAAGTTGTTATTCATCCTTTTCATATCCGTTTCAATCTCCCAGCATAGTGTGTTCTTTGGCCTTCCTCTTTTCCGAAACTCCACCTATCAGTCCCAAGCCTGGGTAAAAGAGGAGGGTTTAGCATGGGGTTAGCGACCCCATCCCGTAGAAGACCAACTCGCTAAAAAAACTCTAACCAGAAAAAATAATTCAAACCATTATCAGTAGTATATTCACTATAAATAAAAAGTTTTGTATTTAGGATTTAATCATTTACTAGTTCATTGACAATTAACTTGATTTGTATGAATTTATTATGGGTGTAATTTACAATGATTGTTAATCTTATTTGGAATTATTTTAGATTTGAATATTGATATGATCGACTGAATACTTAGCACAACAAGAATGGATTTACATTAGTAATATACAAATCGACAGTAAATGTAATAGCTCCCAACAGGATCCTATATTTTACTGAGTTGTATAATATCAAAAAAGAACAAAGCCCACCCTATAATTACAAAGCATTAATATGGTAGAAAACACCATTATTTGTATACCTTGTTTAAACAATACAAAGTCTAGTAGTTGAATTCATGAGTCGACTAAAGCTAGGTCACCATGGAAAACCTAGAAGCACTGGACAGTCGTTTCGTCTTAGTGTAAGACTCCTTACCAGCGGCTGTAGTTGGACGTTAACATCGTTGGATGCTGATTCAGTGGTCTATAGGTTAATCGTTAGCGTACGAGATCGAAGATCCCAGATTAGAGTCCCGCGTGTGGGATCGTGGATACACGTTGTTGAGGAGTCTCATACTAGGATGAAACGGCCGTCAAGTACTTCCAGGTTTTCAATGGTGCTCTAGCTTACATCAACTTATGAATTCAGCCATTAAATTACTGCAATCTCCATAAACCCTTATATCTGACAATATAAAATGAACACGAAAAAAAAAAAGATTTTTGATCTGTGACTCAACAATAAAACAGATTATTCTATTAAGTTATTTTGAACACATATTAGTATTAAGCAAAAAGAAACTTATATTTAATCAGTAATCTCTACAAGACCATCTGAGGTTCCAGTTAGTTAAAAAAATAAACTATCTTCCTAGTTAAATTCACTTGATATTGTTTGTTTGAATCTTCCCATTAATGTTTAGAACTACAACTTGTCAGTCTCAATGGGAAGATTCAAACAAACAATACTAAGTAAATATAAACTTCACCCCATTGCACAAGCAAGTGACTATCACAACTCAGTAGATAAGTGGATAACGTGATGGCGTTTGAAGCAAACAGTACTGGGTTCGACTCTTCGAGTGAACATCAACTATGAGATGCAGGTACATCCAACTGACGAGTCCCGGAATAGGACGAAACGCTTGTCAAACTGTATTCCACTACTAACCACTATTCACCTTTACTTACAATATCTTCCTAGTTAGTATAAATCAATTTTATCCTAATAGGGGAACAATCAATCAATCAATAAATAAATTTAATTAATTAATTATTTACTTCAAGAATTCCAATTTATGAAAAATTATTAAAATTTTATTTCATTCGGTATAAAAATGTAAAATAAGAAAATAAAACATACTACTTATGTATGTCTATATAAGTGTGTGTGTGTGTATGTGTGTAAGTGTGTGAGTGTGTTTTAATATCAGTAGTGCATATTGTTCCCTCAAAAAAAGTTTTAGAAATAAAAAAAAAAAGAAATTCCAGTTGAATAAATTTTTATAAATAATTTATAAAATTCTAAAAAAAAAACAATTACGGTAAAATAAAAAGAGAAATATATATTTTCAAAATTTATGAATGAACCAATCAGATTTAAGATAATAAGTCACTTGAATTTTGGCGCGAAATTTATTTAAATTTGAAAAAATTCGCATATTGTGATTTAGAACAATATATATATTTATATAAGTGAACAATATTGTTTTCGATTAGATCTTCATCAGGCTTCACTCTAATATACAGTAATATTTATATGCATATACGAAATTATTAAACCAATCAAGGAAGTTTATGAGTCAATGATAACAGTGGAATAGATTACATAATTAAAAATAATAATAATTGAAAAGTACAAATTGATAGTGTGATGATAGGTGTACTAGTTGTGATAAGAATAAGGTTAAAATACTTGATCATGAGATAAACGTAACTCATTTATTTGACTATTCGATAGAGAATCAGATATTGGTCAGAATGGTAGTTTATTAATAGATAATGCACAGTAGTCAGTAAATAGGAATTATTATCATATATTTATTGTAGCTGGATATGTTTGTTTTCCCTTATTGACTAATCGAAGATCGCTTACATTGGATACTTCCTAAAGTTTATAATATGAAAAATTAAAGATCATTATTAAATATATGATTACATATTATAGTAGTTTCTCTATCTGTTATGCCATCATCCAGAAGATACAAGTGTTTATTAACAGTTATCTACGCAAGATACTTCAGATCCGTTAACTAGACACTATCAGCAACAATCTACTGTGAGAGAGAACAAAGCAGAATCCAGAGGATGAAGAAATCAGCAAGAAGCACTGGAAGTGGATTGGGCATACTTTGAGGAAATCACCCAATTGCGTCACAAGACAAGCCCTCACATGGAATCCTGAAGGCCAAAGGAGAAGAGGAAGATCAAAGAACACATTACGCCGAAAAATGGAGACAGACATGAGAAAAATGAACAAAACTGGATGGGACTAGAAAGGAAGACCCAGAACAGAATGGGTTTGAGAATGCTCGTCGGCGGCCTATGCTCCATTGGGAGTAACAGGCGTAAGTAAGTAAGTAAGTATGCCAGTTGATCCAACTCCAAGAAACATTCAAATCGGAACTACTTATCTAATAAATTATAACTACCGGTTGCATAAACTCATGTTCATCTAGATAATTAAATAAAAGCTGCTCCAAGTTGTTGAATTACGATTTTTTAAATATCAGTTACCTCCTGCTGTCATTAGTGACTTCACATACTACTTATAAACAGACTGAAAATATGCAAATAAATACATATCTTTTTTCATTTAATTTATTCAAGAACGTGGTTTTAATATTTTCCACTTTATAAAGAAGTAATCACTATGCGGTTGTGGAAATTGTTGAATCAATGGATGTTAGACCACCACTGAAAACCTAGAAGCACTGAGTAACCGTTTTATTCTAGTATGGGATGCCTTGGCAGTAAGCATCTACGATCCTGCACATGGGATTCAAACCCACGACCTTCTGTCTCGCACACGAACACTTAACCTCTACCCCACTGAACCAGTATCCAACTATAGTAATGTCTAACTTCTACCAATCCACAATATTTCGCCACCGTCCACTATTGTCTTTAGTGAGTAACTACCTCAAAACAGATATGGTTGAACTCCACTGATCACACCTTCTCACTAGATCTCCAAGAATTATCCCTCGAAACTAGTCACTAATGAACACATCATAATCATCAATATGAAATTGTAAAGATTGTTAAGTTTTTTTGATTGAAATCATTCATCTATTCATAATTTACTTATTTCAAGTTGTTTAGTTAGTTTACTTAAAAAAAATCAGACTTTTGAAAAAGTTATTCACTTGATTTCATAATCTTATTTCATATACAGTTGAATAATTATTCAAGTTGATCATCAAAAAGAAAAAAAGAAAAAAAAAACGTATTTGCTTCATTCATTTTCAACTATCTACCATTTTTTTTAAAAAAAAAGAAAACCCCCCCAATCTTATTTCCCGTTTTTTTTTGTTTTTTTAAATTATTATTTTTGTTTAAATGAATGGAAAACACAATTTTGAAAAAAAATGGAGTGTTTGAAGGGAATATTTTTTTTCTTTGATTTTTCAAATAAATCAGTTTAGTTGAATTGTATATATATATATACATATAAATTAGAAGTATTCACTTTTGAATATAGTACAGTTATTGAAAGATTTATTGAAACAAATATTCAATGGTCTAGAGGTTAAGCGCTCGTGCGCGAGACTGATAGATCCTGGGTTTGAATCTTGTGAGGCGGGATCGTGGATGCGCACTGCTGAGAAGTCCTACAATAGGAGGATTTGGGCCGTCCAGTGCTTCCAGGTTTTTCATGGTTGTCTAGCTTCAATTGACTCATGATCTTAACTATATAAAATTACTGAAATCTCCACAAAACCTCCTTCTGATAATGATCATATGCTCACTAGTGACTGGTTCCATGAGGTATTTCCTGGAGTTCTAGTGGGAAGCAGTGAACAGTGGAGTTCAACCAAGTCTGTTGTAGAGATATCAACTCACTGAAGACAATTAGTGAACGGTTGCTCAAATTTCGTGGATTGGTTGAAGTTAGACATTAACAGAGTTGGATGACGGCCGGCTCAGTGGTCTATCAGTTAAGTGCTCTGGAGCGAGACTGGTAGGCTCTGGGGTGGAATCTCGCGAGTGTTAGATCGCGGATGCGCAGTACTGAGGAGTCCCATATTAGGATGAAACGGCCGTCCGGTGCTTCCATCTTCTCGATGGTGGTCTAGCTTCAATTAACTTATGATATCAACTATTAAAATATTCAATTGTTCAATTGTTAAAGAATGGAAAATAATTTTAAATAAATGAAGTAGTATGTGTTTATTTTGTTGCATAGTGATAAGCTGTTTGTATAAAATAGATTATGAGTTGGAAACTTTTAAAAAATAATGTGGTGTGTGTTACTGATGTTGGCAGATATAAGTAGTATGATATCATCAATTGAAAGTGTAATACCTGTCAGCAGAAAGTTAGAAAGATCGAAGGACAGAGAAAGAGAACAGACAATGATTAGTGTCGAAATGAAGGAACAGTGAAGTCTGAGACAATTGAATGACAATTTGCAAACTAAGTATTTACTGGATGGTTCTTAGATTTTACGAAAAGATTCTGTAATTATGTGTTCGAATACATTCGACTATCCCTACTTGTGTTATCTTTTACTACAATAATAAAGTGTTACGAGTTGTAATTTGCTCTAATGTATATTCATGAATCTTAGCGACAAATATAAAAGGTTTACATAAAAAAATATCAAGATTTCTTATTCGTTTTTGAGTGTTGAATGAAATATAGTCATATAACATCAAATTGAATTTCAGGATTATTTCATGATGAAGTGATAGATCTCGGACATGAAAGGTTAAATACTGAATTTTTAATTATTTCCTAATGCCTATACACTCTTCTACTATTGGACCCGAAAAAGAAGGAAGAAAACTAGAAGTATGATAACTCTTTCGAGGAGTTAGTGAAGGGTTCAAATAAAGGGTGGTATAACTTTGATTAAGCTTTATCATAAATACTTAAAATACCGATTACGTAGATGATATCTAGACACGGAATATTTCATATTTGTATTCTAAATGAAATAAGAAAGAAGCTTGACTTCCAAAGCCACTTTTATTTACGAAAATGAGACATATTCATATATTAACCAGTAACTTTGAACCTCTGAACATTTCTAAGAAGCATCATAGCGCTAGTAATACTTTCAGAACCTAATTATTTAGATTAAGAACTTGGATAATGAGCTGGCTCTAAGAGTAGCTAAAGCTTCGATTAGTTAAAACTTACTTTAAACATTTTCAAACTTCAGGACGCTCTCAGGAAGAATTGTTGAAATATAGTAAACTTAATTAATGTCTGGTTGTGAACTACTGAACTCGTGCCTTGTTATATTTCGAACTCATAGACTAGGTGTACACTTAGGAACTGATCAGATGTTATGCTGAATATGAACAGCGGAAAAATACATTTACATATAAACTGTAGATCTTTTTTTCAAGAGTTTCATTGTTAAGGTAGTCAAAAGCATTGATTATATAGTGAAACCTAATCCAATGGTTTCAATGTTACTTTTGTTAGTCTCTGAATGAATTCTGAACCTTGATATGATAATCACTGGTAGCAAATTCTAATTCTATTGACATAACATTCATCATAACTTCTAATTACTTCTAGAGATGCCTTAAACAATAGGAAAATATCAGATTTCAGTATTTGCATAGTTGAAATCAGGAGTCAATTGAAACTAGACCACCATGGAAAATCTGGAAGCACTGGACGGCTGTTTCGTCTGGCGCGAGACTGGTAGGCCCCGGGTTCGAATCCCGCGAGTGCGGGATCATGGATGCGCACTACAGA